>NC_089596.1:9592721-9848713 GCF_019320115.1 Miscanthus floridulus
GGCTTAGTTGACTCGTCAGAGGGATCAGGCGACCTAGAGGACTAGAGTCTATGAGGGAGACGTACGTGCACTGAGAGAGCAGGTTGAGCGTCTGACCACCACCAATAGGAACGCTGAGCGCATGTTGATCCATGTGCTCCACCAGAGGAATGAAGCCTGGTCCACAGAAGATGTTCTGAGAGCTCGACAGGTTGAGCTAGAGCAGCAGCTGGCCAATGCAGAAGAGTACAACGACAACCTACATGAGGAGGTTCATCAGCTGAATAACTAGCTCCACCCTTACGTTCCTCCTAGAGCAGTAGAGATGGATCTAGATGAGGACGAGGATCCTGAAGAGCTTGAGGCACCAGCTGATGATGACAACAATGATGTGGATAGTGACAATGTCGACATCTCCGACTTAGACAGCGACCATGATGAGTAGGCTAGTAGTTGTTGCGCTAGCTACTAGGGTTTCGTTTGCGATGACCTTTTGCATGGTTGGCATGTCTAGCATGTAATCATGAGTAGAAAGACTAAAACCTTGATGTAATGTTGGAAAACTTGGATGTGTTTGTGGCGATATCTGAACGTCAAAAGTTCAGTGTATGTATGCTGGCAATTTGGTTGTAATGGACGCGATGTGTGCGCTTAAATAATCTAATTAGTGATGTTGTGTTAATTGGAATGACTTATTGTGCCCCTGTTTTATTGTATGAATTTATTCTCTCCAGTGAATTTAGTACGACATAATTTTTCATTCACCTTCAATTTTCTACAACATCGCCTAATAATTACTGTTGCTAAAATATGCAAATGCCGAACACTTGCCGTACCATGTATGATGCTACTGAGGCAGGTGGCAGTGCCACTGGGAATGAGAACCATGATCCACCACCACCACCTCCTCCTCCATCGTACACCGTGGAACAGTTCTTCGCATAGTTCCTTAGAAGTCAACGCAACATGGAGGGCATGCAGCAGAACATGGAAGCTCCATTGTGCCACATTGCTACAACACCCGCCATGGGTTAAACCCAGGTGGACATGAAGCGAATCATCATAGCAGTTTCAAGGACTTTATGGACACTAGACCACCAATTTTCAAAGAAGCGGCAGAGCCATTGGATGTAGAAGAGTGGATAAACACCATGGAAGATAAGTTTTATGTTCTAAGGATGACAGAAGTGTTGAAAACTGAGTATGCAGCTCATCAGCTACAAGGCCCTATAGGAATGTGGTGGAAGCACCACCGCACCACTTTCCCCCCAATGCCCACATTACTTGGAGGGAATTCACTAGGCTTTTCGTGGAGTTTACATTCCACCTGGTTTGACAGAAATGAAGTTTGGAGAATTTCTAGCACTGAATCAAGGCACCAAGACTGTGACACAATATCTACTATGCATTCAACAATCTAAGTCGCTATGCCTCTGACATGGTGAATACCGATGCCAAAAAGATCGCTAGTTTCAAGAGAGGTCTGAATCCCAAGATGATGAAGCACGTGGGTACCAACACAAGAACTGGTTTCAATGACTTTGTTAGTGACTGCTTAAAGCAAGAAAAGAACAACAATGTATATGCTACCTCCAAGACTCGCAAGAGGGCTTTTGAGTCAGGTCCGTCCCAGCCAAGGGCCTCGATGGCAAATCATTCTGTGTATCATCCGCCTGCCCCTGGTGCAAGGTTTAGGCCACCCCAGTGGAGGAATTAGAATGCCCAGCAACCTCAGAGGAATCAGAAACCATTCAAGATGGCGATTCCACAAGCCATGACCAAACAAGGCAGTTCATCTAGAGCTGCTACTCAAGTAAGAGGACCGTGTTTCAACTGCAATCAACCTGGGCACTTTGTGAAGTTTTGCCCATATCCCAAGAGGCAACAGAATCAGTACCAAGCTCATGTGCACCACACCACCATTGATGACATCACGGAAGGAGAGCCCATGATAGCCAGTATGTTTTCTATCAATAATCATCCTGCAGTCATTTTGTTTGATTCTGGATCATCTCATTCATTTATAAGTCAAGCATTTGCAAGAAAGTATGAACAAAAGATAGTTGAATTGGAATGTGCTTATCGGATAAGTTCAGCTGGGGCTTATCTGTTAACTAATCAGATAATCTGGGGGGTAACCCTGAGTATAGCAAACAGGTAGTATAAGCTTAACTTGATAGTTATGCTAGGACTAGTTCTGGATGTGATTATAGGAATGAACTGGATGAATAAGATGGGAGTAGTAATTGATGTTGGAGGAAGAAGCATTTCTCTCAAGGAACCTGTTGGAGAAGGTACATTTCAAGTAACCTTACCTCGAAGAATAGATCTGACCAGTACAACTTGTGCAGTCCAAACTACTCTTCTAGCCAAGATTCCAGTAGTGTGCGAGTTTCTAGACGTGTTTCCAGATGAGTTACCCGGTCTTCCACCGGACAGAGATGTTGAGTTTGCCATTGAGTTAATCCCTGGAACACCACCGATCTCAAGAAGGCCTTATCGGATGCCTCCAAATGAATTAGCCGAGTTGAAGAATCAACTCCAAGATCTATTGACTAAGGGTTTAATTCGTCTAAGTTCATTGGAATGGGGATGTCCCGCACTGTTCGTGAAGAAGAAGAAGGATAACTCCTTATGGATGTGCGTGGACTACCGACCACTGAATGCGGTGACAATTAAAAACAAGTATCCTCTACCTCAGATTGATATCTTGTTTGATCAATTGTCAAAAGCCAAGGTGTTCTCCAAGATAGATTTGAGATCAGGGTACCATCAGATCAAGATTAGACCACAAGATATACCCAAAACCGCGTTCTCCACTAGATATGGTTTGTACGAGTATCATTGTCATGTCCTTTGGTTTGACAAATGCTCCTGCATACTTTATGTATCTGATGAATTCGGTCTTTATGCCGGAATTGGATAAGTTCGTGATTGTGTTCATTGATGACATTCTAGTATACTCAGAGAATGAATAGGATCATGAAGAGCATCTAAGAATTGTCTTGACTAGACTCAGAGATCACCAGCTGTATGCTAAGTTTAGTAAATGTGAGTTCTGGCTGAAGACAGTTCCTTTTCTCGGTCATGTGTTATCTGAGAATGGAATCTCAGTGGATCCTAGTAAGGTACAAGAGGTTATGGACTGGAAGGCACCAAGCACAGTTCATGAGGTTCGAAGTTTTCTTGGATTAGTCGGTTACTATCGTCATTTTATACCAGACTTCTCGAAGATTGCCAAGCCAATGACAAGTTTGCTACAGAAGGATCATAAGTTCGTTTGGATAGAGGAGTGTGAGGTAGCTTTCTGCACCTTGTGGAATTTGCTAACCACTGCTCCTGTTCTGGCGCAACCGGAATATAGAGAAGACGTTTGATGTGTTTTGCGATGCATCAAAGAATGGTTTAGGATGTGTTCTGATGCAAGATGGAAGGGTCATTGCTTATGCCTCATGTCAGTTGAGGAAGCATGAGGTTAACTATCCTACGTACGATTTAGAGCTTGCGGCCATTGTGCATGCTCTAAAGATTTGGAGACACTACTTGCTTGGGAATGTGTGTAATATCTTTATAGATCATAAGAGTCTCAAGTACATATTTACTCAGTCTGAGTTGAATATGCGAATAAGAAGATGGTTAGAGCTGATAAAGGATTATAATCTGAATGTGCACTATCATCCGGGAAAGGCAAATGTAGTAGCAGATGCCTTAAGTAGGAAGTCACATTCTCTTGTTGTGCAACCATTGTTTGAAGATGGGTTCAATTTGTTGCATCCTACTGTGTTGCATAATATCCAGGTTAGTTGTACCTTGGAGAGCAAGATCATTGAGGGTCAGAAAACAGATAAGGGAATATTCCATATCAAGGAGAAAATGAAGAAAGAACCGACCAAGCACTTTAGAGTGGATGAACAAGGAGTGTTATGGTTTAAGGACCGTCTGGTTGTACCTAAAGATCGAGAGCTCAAGAACAAATTGATGGATGAAGCTCATCACTCTAAGTTGTCTATCCATCCTGGAAGTAACAAAATGTACCAAGAATTGAGACCTCATTATTGGTGGACTGAAGATGAAGAAGGAGATTGCAGCGTATGTTGCTCGTTGCGACATGTGTTGTAGAGTGAAAGCTCTTCACATGAGACCCGCAGGAATGTTGCAACCTTTGTCAGTACCAGATTAGGAAATGGGATGATATAAGTATGGATTTTATCACCGGTCTTCCCACCACACCAAAGGGGAATGATTCGATTTGGGTGATTGTAGATCGCCTTACCAAATCAGCTCACTTTTTACCAGTCAAGAACACTTTTCGACCACCTCAGTATGCTGAGAAGTACATTGCTAGAGATTGTCCGATTACATGGTATACCAAAGACTATCATGTCTGACCATGGGTCACAGTTTACCGCTCATTTTTGGGAGCATCTTCATAAAGGTTTGGGTACTAGCTTGGATTCATAGTACAGCTTACCACCCATAGATAGATGGGCAGACAGAGCGAGTTAATGCTTGTTCTTGAAGATATGCTTAGAGCTTGTGTGTTATCGTCTAAGGGTTCATGGGAATCATGGTTACCTTTGGCAGAGTTCGCTTACAACAACTAGTTACCAAGAGAGTATCAAGATGGCTCCATTTGAAGCATTGTATGGCAGGAAATGTAGGACACCATTGAATTGGGTTGAGCCCGGAGAGAGAAGGTTTTACGGAATCGATTTTGTTGACGAGGCTGAGAAAAAGGTTCGTATTATCCAACAAAACATGAAAGCAGCACAGTCACGCCAGAAGAGTTATGCCGATAAGAGAAGGAGACCGCTTGAGTTTGAGGTAGGTGACTACGTCTATCTGAAGGTTACTCCAATGAAGAAAGTACAATGGTTTGGAGTTAAGAGAAAGGTCGCTCCTAGGTTTGTAGGACCGTACAAGATCATAGAGAAGAAGGGACCCATGGCTTATAAGTTACAGTTACCAGAAGCGATGGGTTTGATCTTTCTAGTCTTCCATGTATCACAGTTGAAGAAGTGCTTGCGTGTTCCGGAAAGAGAGAATAGAACCTCAGAGCATTCAACTCAAATCAGACTTGGAATACTGTGAGCAACCGGTTCGAAGTTTTGGACACTAAGGACCGAGTCACTCGGAATAAAGTGGTGAGAACATATAAGATACAGTGGAGTCATCACGATGATGGTGATGCGACGTGGGAAATAGGAGAATATCTGCAAAATGCTTATAAGGATTTTTATAACAAATGGTTCGTAACTCAAAATCTCGGGACGAGATTCTTATAAGGGGGGAGGGCTATAACACCTTGGTGTTAGGCATGCATTAACATTTTACAAATCATGAGCATAATCATTATTATGCATTCATAAGCATGACATGAAATATAGATATGAAACATGCTCGTGAAACATGTATATTGTATTACTGTTTAAATGAACCTGAGTCATGTTTGTGCTTGTAATGATGTTTAACATGATTGTTTGGGAGTACAAATGACTTAGAAATGTTTCACATGCATTTTGGAGCAAGGTTGGTATTCAAATTTTCCCAAATTTTGCTTTTAAAAATAATCTTCTAAAATAGGGTTTTTGATTTAAATTAACTTTAAATCTATAGTTCAAAATCTAATTGGATTTAGACCTTACACCTTTTGGCAAAGTTGTTGAGTTTAAATTTCTAAACAACTTTTATTTTGGGTCCAACTTGTGAAATTACGTTAAAAAGGTTAAAAAATTTATTTGAATGAATTTGGGGAAGAAAAATAAAAAGGAAAATCACCTTTTCACCTTAATGGGACGCCGCCTCCCTTTCGGCCTAGCCGCACAGGCCGGCCCGGCCTGCCTCCACGCCGCACCTCCCATTCGCCCACGCCCATGCTCTGACCGCGCCAGGACGCGCACGCCGCGTGGCGGCCATGTGCCGGCGAGCTCGCCGCGCGGCACCACCGGCCTGCCCTGTCCCGATCGGCCGCGCTACCTTCAAGGCCCCGACCAGCCGCACCCTGGCGCCGCACTCCAACCCCCTGCCTCTCGCTCGGACAGCAGCAACAGCAGCGCACGCACCCGCCACCGCCCGCACCAGCTTCCTCATCAGAGTTGGCCGTTTCGGCCGCTCCAGTTCACCAGGGCTAGCTCCGTCTTGCCCCCAAGCACTGCCTCCACCTCGCGTACCCCGTGCTCGCGTCCTTTTGCCTTGGTAAGCCTTCACCGCCCGGGAATCGCTCATCGGAGTTGAGCTCCTCCTCACTGAAGTGCTCCGCTCCGTGGACTCCCCCTCTCCGTCCTCCTTCTTGCCTCCTTTTTGCGCGCACGAGCACCGCACCAGCGCGGTGTAGCTCCCAAGCCACTCCTCGCACCACCTCTCGACCGGAGATGGCCGACCGATGGTGAACCGCGCCACCATGCCACCATGGCCGCCGGCCAGCTCACTCTCGAGCTCCTCTGGTCCTGCTGCTTGCACTGCCATGTCCGCCTTGGCACGGTGGTCACGTTGGTGGTGACCTCGTCGCCGGCCACCTCACCGACGGCGAGCTCATGCCGGTCAGCGCTGCCTCCTCTGCCGCAGTGGCTGGCAGGTGGGGCCGGCCGAACCATGGGGGCCCGCGTGTCAGCTCCTCGACGTGAACCTGGGTGCACTGCACCGGGTGCACCCAGCATTTTAAGGTCCGCTGGGTTTTCAGAAATAAAAGAAATGATTTACAGATTTTGGTTAAATTCTTTTGAAATTCATAACTTGCTCAAAATAGCTCCAAATTTGTTGAAATAAGTTTTTCTAGGTTTCTCGTGACTAGATCTATCTGTTAAAAATATTGCATGTCAAATTTGTGGTACTTTTCTGTGTAGTTTTATTTAAATTGAATAAATGCTGATTTCTTAGAAAATATCTAATAAATAGAATATACATCAGAAAAATATGGTTCTAGTTTTGTTAATCTCCTTTAGTGATGTACTTTGTAGGAAAAATAGAAGTCATGCATGTTCTGTAGAGAAATATTGATGTGTAGTTCAAGTGCCTTTAATTGATGATTTTTGTTATTTTAATAGAGAGCAAAAATTGTATAAAACATGTGTATGATAATTTTTGTGCAGTGATTGTTTACTGTGTAGAACATAGGAAAAATACCAAATCTGTTGTTTGACACTTTTCATAGTACAAAGTATTTTCATGCTCATATTTATGCCATAGCTTGTCATTTTTGTGTAGGCTATTTTACTTATCCAAATGCCATGAAAAGTTTATGGTAGTCTACTTAGAGCAGTACTATGCTACTGTAATTTTCTCAGATTTTTATGAGCCCCAGAAATATATGTTGTTGTTGTAGCCCTCGTTTAAAATGAAATAAAATAATCTTCTTTAATTCATGTTTAGTTAAAAATGTTTGCCTTGGTGTATCTTTGAAGCATCTTAGCTTGCTGTGGTGACTTGGCATGTTAGTACAGTGGTTGTAGTAGTAGTATAGTAGTACATGTTCTTGGATGATGTTGGCTACCTTGTAGAAGAGCTTTACTTCTACTGTGTCCAATAAAGTTAAACATGCTCATCTACATTCCATGCATCATGATCATTACATGTCATCTCTCCGATGCACCAATGCATGAGCATTTATACATCTGTATCATACAGGGTCACAGGAGGAGTTGTTAGTAGCATTTTAGGAAGAGCAGACCGGGACAGATCCACAAGAAGTCTAGGCACAGGAGGTGCCAGAGGAAGAGGAGCAAGGAGAGGACTTGCCCGAGTACGTGGATCATCACCCTAGTTCATTCGAACGAGGCAAGCCCCGGAGCATTCTAAGTCTCCTACTTTATAAAAATAATTCTGTCTATATATGAGTTTATATATTGTTGCATTAAGTTGTAGGAGTTGATTGAAACCGTTGATGCATTTATTACTATCCTTGCCTACCTTATTACCTTTTTACCCTGTTAGGTTGGGATCGAATAACTGCTTAGCCTTGCTTAGACCGGTAGCGATTGGTGGTATCCGGTCACCTACATTTATAGGTGGTTACTGGAAGAATTTAGCTATGGAAAGAATGATATCCTAGAATTAACCGTGTGTGATGGATAATTGGAGACCGGACGGAAAAAGTTTGAGGCAACCAGACAGGGTTCTAGGATGCTGTTAGTTTCCGTCTATGTCGATTAAGGACCGATCATTGCTCGTCCCTCTTGTCATGTTGAACGCATGCCTCACATTTAGCTGTCCGAATAAAGTACCTTTCGACCACGAAGCTAGTGACACTATTCGAGCCGGGATAAACTCGGATTGGCAGATTGGTGCTGAAGGGGGTATGATGGGGACGCGAAGAGTGAGCCCAAGGTGCGTCCTGGTTGTCACGCGGTCCCTGGGTAGTGCGGTCCCTGACTGTTATCCCGCGGCTACTTGGAAAGTGTCATTGGTGATCTGTAGCTCACTTGATCGGTGAGTGTGGTTTGTGTGAGGAATAAATCACTAGTTGGTTAGGAATCGATTCGAATCGCCATCGCTCCAGGATAGTGAGCACTTGACTCGAGCTACATCATCGTAGTAATTATGATGGAACACTGATGATTATCTGGATGGTATGGGATATGCTAAATCTAAGTTGGTAACTGGATGTTATTGGTTAATCAAGTGGTTGCTATAGTACAGGTGCTTACCTAGATGGATAGGTCATAATAAAGATGATGCAAAGTACTTAAAATGGTTTCTTCATGATAGCTTATGCTTTTCGCAAACAAGTCAGCTAGCCCACTAAAGAAAGCCTCGCATAATCCTTGGTGTTGCTTTATTTTGGTTTAAGACGGGTAAGTCTAGCTGAGTACCTTCTTGTACTCAGGGCGCTGTTCCCATTGTTGTTGCAGATGGTCAAATGTACTATGGCTATTGCATTAACTGCCTATACCCGGCAATGGGTGACAACTAGGACCAAGGGCAATGGTCACTCTGTATCTCTCATCTGATGCTTCTGTTGGAGATGACTACCTACTGGCACTGTATCTGAACCAAAAGTGTGTGTGTGGCTTTCAAACTATTTGCTTCCGCTATTTCAATTTGAACTTGGGTTGTAATAACTTTATATTCTAAACTCTGATGTATCCAACTGTCATTGCGAACTTTATGTAACATGTGATGGTACTTGCTAAACTTGTACGATCTTGGTTTGTATGTCGATTGGTTTGAAATCCTTCATGGTTTCATGGACTACCGGGTTATACAGGCATAAGTTTGCTAAATTATCTACTTCGGTGGAAGATTTCCTTACTTAATCTCGTATAATTGGTCAGTTCTATTACAATATTGTCGGAGTTAGGGCATGTTTGGTTGCCGCCCTTGCCTGGGCTTGCCTACTAGGTAAGCGATCGTAGCCCTAGGTGATCGAAATCCAATGCCTGGGGTCGCTGCCTAGCGTCTGAGCTGCCTGGGAGGCAGCAACCAAACATGCCCTTACTGACTGACTCATGCAAGGCCTGCTCGCTGCATCCTTCGTCCAGCTCAACCGTTCAAATCACCAGAAGAAATTAAAAGGAAAAAGAAAAGAGAGATGCTTACTTGGTTTTGGGCAGATTTGGTTTTTGGGTGGGAGGCCACGAACTGCGCAGCGAGGTCGCAGTTGTTGACGCCCCGATGACCGATTTTTTTGTTTTTTTGTCTTTTTTTTAAAGATTTTCACAAATCTGCCCCTGTAGATATGCATTCAAAATGTAGACCCTCAGCTCGGCGCCAAGTCGTCTCGGCGCCAGAACCTTTGGCGCTAAAGTCCTTGGCTAATGTAGGCGTCGACGCAGATGTGGCGGTGACATAGCAACCACCATGGCACCAAGGTCATTGGCGCCGAGCATGGTGCCAAGATCTATGGCGCCGTGGTGGTGTTTTAAACCAGCACCCACCCTTGCTTCCCGAGGCTTCTTTCTTTTCTTCCTCCTCCCTCTTGGGTTTTTTTTCTCTTCCCACTTCGTCCTACCTCACGAATCAACATATTGGACCATGGAAACTTAGATTTGATCCGTAGAGCTTTGAGAGCAAGGTATCCTATCTCCCCTCCTAGTTTTTTCGCATTGATTCTGTATATATTAGTCATATTTTTTAATCTAAGAATCGTCATTACTTAGGGTTTCATGCACTTTTTAATATTTGTATGTATTATACAACTGTAGGATGCCAAGGCATGGAAAAACTAGCAAACCAAGGTAACCTCAGCGCCTCTTACGATATTATGTGTTCATTGTTGTGCATCAAATGAGAAACCCTAGGTTTATGATTTAATGTTCTTTGCTTTCCATTCTTAGAACAAAATTGGATGGATTGTAGTTATGGCCGGATGACCGGAAATGCCTTTGACCCATTGCCTCTACCTAGTGGTGTTCCAGTGTCCATGTGCTGGTGCGGTGATCCTTGCAAGGTAGCCAAATCCGATGAAGATGACACATATAGGCAGAGGTACTAGATGTGTGCCAATTTTGCGTTTGAGCCTACACTTCGTCAGCGCCGCATTAACAAGATGGTAAGAAATCGATGTTGTATAATAATTATTTTGTGTCATATGAAGTCTTGCATGATTTATTTGTTTTGTAACAATTGCATTTGTTATAGACCGTGGTGGCATAACTGTTATGGTGGGAGGCAGAGGACAAAGAGACGATGGATAAGAGACGCATAGAGGAGGCTGCAGAAAAAGAGCACAAGGAAGAGGACAAAGAGTGTTGCTGCATACAGGGAGGAGAGGGAGAAGAAGCTTGAGCATACGCGCTGAGCGAAGGCAGTGATGGAGGAGAATCCTGATGCCCTAAGGAAGAGAAAGTGGCCTTGTTGCACTTAGTAGTCTGCATGACTTGCTAGCTCTATGGTTTATTCATGAACAAATTTGTGCAGAAAGTTTCCGCAGAGTTTCCTTTGTTTTTGATGCAAACCAAACAAAAATATGACACGAATATATGCATTCCATACTAGCACATTCATCTCAATCCATATACATGTGACAATATTAAAAGTGCACTAATGTCATCATTACTCCATCTTATATAGGAAATAATGCAAATGGACTATAATAGGATAATTAAAATAGCAGAACACTTACTTGTGTAAGTCAATGCCAGTCTAGAACGGAGCCATTGGCCAAAACCGTCTCACTCTAAATTGGCGTGCAACTCTATCTAGCAGGTGGAACTCAACAGCACAGAAGCATATTAGGGGGCACCTCATCCTGTAAAAGTCATAGCCCTGAACCATTCATAATTTCAACACTATTGGACCCACGGAATCCATCTTCACAGTACACTTACGTAGCAACAGGGGGCACATCTACATTGTCAAGAATATCTCCTGCAACATAAGTAAAAATATGAGAAAAGAATGAGAAAAATGGATGTAAGAAAGGGGGTAAGCTCCCAATAACAATGCGGATAAGACACTTACTTAGATGATTCTGTGTCAAAGGGATCTCATAAGGAGGATCTGCCACAATATCATGAGTCTGACAAGCATCTACAACTACTGATGAGGACATGACCTCCATACATATGACCATGCTTGGAGAACCATATGGAGACCAAGGAGATCAGCAAGGGTTTCCAAGTCAAGAAGGAGGTCTGAGGCTAATTCGGTTCGAGTCCCCGAGGTGGAGGCCCAAAGCAACTCAAGTTCGAGTCTGTCTCGGGTTCCAGGACTAGTCTGCCTTAAATTGGTCACCTAGGACGCATCCGGACTCCGTTTTCGATGATCCACATATAGATGGAAAGCTAATTGGATAAGGAAGCCAACCCAATTGGTTTTACATCAAAATCCCTTCGGAATCAACGGGAATCGTCAAAACAAGTCAGCATCTAGAATCTGTCAGGGTGCTGCGACACCGTCTTTTGGTCCGTTGGACCGTGTATCATGTTTGGGCCCATTAGGGGGCACGTCTAGGGGGGTGACGCCCAAGACTCTATAAATAACAGCCGTCGCTCTCCTTAGGGTTTGGGTTTTGTTTAGATCTTGATTTCCTCGTGAAACAGACGTCGTTTTGCTGCAACTGTCACCGCCAAGGCCGCTTACTGTGAACCAAGGCCCCAGTTCTTGATCTTGTTCGCCTGTGGCGATTAGTCCTTTCGAATAAAGACTTGAACTCCTTCTCGTTATCATAAGCCTCATATTTATTTGTAATTTCAGATTGCGTTCATCCCGTTCTTGCTTGTGTTCTCGATTCGCTTGCAGGAAAGCCTTCTCGGCGAGGTCAATCGCGTTCGCGTGGTTGATAACCAACGGAGCAGTGGTGTAACGGTTGCGGGGGTCCGAATCAATCTTGGTTCGAAGCCTAGATCATGAATGTCGAGTCTCCACCAATCGACGCTATCATACCTTTCGGAAGATCGGGCCTAGTCTACATCAAGTGGTATCAGAGACCTTGCCCGTTAGGTATAAATTTGTTTTTCCCTTTAGATTGCTACTGTTTTTGTTTTACTTATAGTCCACAAAAAGCCAAAAAAATATACACTATCACATATCTCTAGTCCTATAGCCCCGCTGTGCCTTTGCAATTTTTTTAATTTCAGTTTGCTTTATTGAACTGTCGTCCCTCGCCGTGTCTTAGTGTTCGTTGTGTTCTGATCTTGTTCTTGGTCTAGTGTCAAGTCTTGTTTCCTAGTGTGGCATATATCAGATTGATCTCTAGTTTTTCTTTGGATCTGAAATAGTCACGGAGTGGGTTGTGTGATTGAGTTTGTTTTGTCTAGCAATTCCTTCTACGGCTTCCTCGGTTAAGTATTTTTCTTCCACGGTGGAAATATCTAAAGTCTAATCTCTTATGTGCGGCACTTTTGTGAGATAAAAAAACATAAAACAAAGAAAAAGGCAAAGAGGTGCAAAAACCAAAAGAAGGGAAAAAAGCCGCACCTAAAAAAAGAGAAAAAAATAAAGAAGGAAAGAAAAAGAAACTGAAATTAAAAAAAGTTCAGAAGTGCTTGCATTCTTTTGAGTCCTTGTGCTGAGTTGTATTGTATTGCTTGCTTGAACTAGGTTCAGGATGAGTTTAGGCCAGCGACATAGACTAGCTTGGGACTACTTTTCAATCTTGCAATTTCTGAGTTAAATTATTGCTATTCCTTGCTACAATATTGTGCCTGTTCAAGCTCCACTTTCTTCTAATCAAGTACAGGTTCGCCTTGCAACTGTTACACTCAAGCTACAATGGTATCACAGTCACCGACCGATTGCACCGCCTGTTGCTTTTGGTAAAAACACTTATAAGACCGTGGTAAGATGCTTGAGAGTTGAGTGCCTTGTTTTTCCTTGTCCACATCCTATAGTAGTTGATAGGGATAATACTTTTGTGTTGTCTTTTATTATCTTCTAACAATGACAAGTTGTTCATATCCACCGACTTATGATGGTATAGGCGCTGATGAGTACATGGAATGGAAAATTGCCATAGATAACATATTTGCTTCTCGCTTTATGTGTCCAAGGAAGAAGGTAAAAAATGCATCTAGTGTTTTGTGACATTCTGCTTTATCTTGGTGGGAGTCTTTAGATCCTTCTGATAAACCTCAAACTTGGAATGATATGAAAGATCTTATGAGAGAAAATTTTGTTAATCTATCTCTTATAATTAATTCAAATGATGAGGTGCATCAACTAGATCAATCTCTTGTTATTCCTCCTGCTATGCCTAACCTTTTGCAGGACAATGTACAAATGAGCGAGGATGACGTGACAGAAAAGGAGATGCTCATAGCCTCATGTGAAAATTCAGAACCATCAACTATTACGCCTGCTGAACATGAGAGCAAAGGTAATACCCACGATGCTAAACTCACGGAAGGTGAGAGTTCTCTTGATGTGCTGAAATTTTTCACCAATCATGCTATGATAGAGCAAATTTTAGTGGAGCCTTCGCTTGATTTACCTTTATCACAAGATGATTTGCTTGATGTTTCTTGTGATGAAGATGACTTGCATGATGATATTTATGTTATACCTATGCAATCATTGAAGAATGATCATGATATATGTGTGCTGAAATTGAGCACTTGTGCTGAAAATAGACTTGTTATTCATAATGCTAGTGAAGTTGATGAACTGAAATTGTTGTCTTCTTTAAATCCTTTGGGTTACATTGAATTTGATGTTCCATGTAATCTTAGTTTTTTAGAGGAGAAACTTTATGCATATGCTGATTTGCCATGGTTCTCTAGACATACATATCATGTTTTTGGTAAATATAACAACCAAGGGCAATATTTGATACAACGAGTTTACATTTGTACATATTCGAATTCTCCTTTTGTTGTACAAATTAAAGATCAACTAGAGGATAGTAAAATCAATACTGTTGTTATGCCATATTCCTCTAGTTTTGCTTTTCGAACACAAGTGGAATCCAAAGAAAGAGAGCATATATTTCTTGTTAGTACTAATCGTTTGCAGGATAGTATTGGCAAAGATCGGGTGTATTTCAATCGAGCAGACTACATGTCTGTAGAACAAGACATGCTACAAACCTGGACATGTGGTCATATTCTTTCTCACAACATTGTCTATTCCTATTATTTTGGAAACATCGTTTGTCCTCATGTTGTGCAGGATCGACTTCAAGCAAAATCAACGCCGAGGACGGCTTTTCGTCAAGAAAGGGAGGATGATGAGGACATGACCTCCATACATATGACCATGCTTGGAGAACCATATGAAGACCAAAGAGATCAGCAAGGGTTTCCAAGTCAAGAAGGAGGTCCGAGGCTAATTCGGTTTGAGTCCCCGAGGTGGAGGCCCAAAGCAACTCAAGTTCGAGTCTATCTCGGGTTTCAGGACTAGTCTACCTTAAATTGGTCACCTAGGATGCATCCGGACTCCGTTTTCAATGATCCACATATGGATGGAAAGCTAATTAGATAAGGAAGCCAACCCAATTGGTTTCACGTCAAAATCCCTTCGGAATCAACGGGGATAGTCAAAACAAGTCAGCGTCCAGAATTTGTCAGGGTGCTGCGACACCGTCTTTTGGTCTGTTGGACCGTGTATCGTGTTTGGGCCCATTAGGGGGCGCGTCCAGGGGGTGACACCCAAGACTCTATAAATAGCAGCCATCGCTCTCCTTAGGGTTTGGGTTTTGTTTAGATCTCGATTTCCTCGTGAAACAGACGTCGTTTTGCTGCAACTGTCGCCACCAAGGCCGCTTGCTGTGAACCAAGGCCACAGTTCTTGATCTTGTTCGCCTGTGGCGATTAGTCCTTTCGAATAAAGACTTGAACTCCTTCTCGTTATCATAAGCCTCATATTTATTTGCAATTTCAGATTGCGTTCATCCCGTTCTTGCTTGTGTTCTCGATTCGCTTGCAGGAAAGCCTTCTCGGCGAGGTCAATCACGTTCGCATGGTTGATAACCAACGGAGCAGTGGTGTAACGGTTGCGGGGGTCCGAATCAATCTTGGTTTGAAGCCTAGATCGTGAATGTCGAGTCTCCACCAATCGACGCTATCACACCTTTCGGAAGATCGGGCCTAGTCTACATCAACTACTTTATTGGAGGCAGATTGGGCATTAGGAACCGTAGGCGCAACCTCCACATCCATATCAGGTTCCAGGACGAGAGGGTCAAAGTGTGCCTACTGACCCATTTCTGGAAAAAAACCCATGATGGATGCGATCAAGTACCACCCAACGCACAACCACATCTAAACTTTGGAACTGGCTCTTCATAGCCGATCTCACATAGTTCTCCCACTGATCCGTACACCCAATTGGGATCATCTTCCTTAGGATGTTGGGAGGGGTACACCCTCAAGTATGATGCCATCATCATCATTAGCTCCATGGCAATGTAGCTCTTCCCGAGCCCTTGCAACCAACTCACTAAGTGAAAGCTTCTCATTGAATAACAAAGGCACGCTTTGCATATCAACAAACTCAATATATCCATAGCGACCTCTTTCCATGGTGTCTCTATGATATATGCTCACTAGGTTGTCCATCAAGTAGTTCAAACAAAAATTGAAATACAGTTCGTTTAGTCTAAAGTAGCTGCTATATAGTACATCTCTAATACATACTAACCAACTACACCCTAAGTATATAAATACAATCTATTAACTACATAGCTAAGTCCTACATAAATAACTATGTCACCAGCTATCTAACTATATTTATCTCACTAACTAAATCAACTAGCTATCTAATAACTATATCTATATGTCACTAGCTATCTAACTATATTTATCTAACTATATCTATCTCACTAACTAAATCAACTGCATACTTCATCAAATTTACTAGAAACTACCAAATAATCAAAATAGCACTACAATTCAAGCTAACTAAGTACCTACATTGCATATTCAAAAATTTACCTATCCAAGTCAATGCAACAAACAAAGCATGCGACGTTGGAGGCGAACATAGCTCTGGCAGTTGTTGTGGCCTTGCAGCAGGACACCAGCCCCTCCCCTGCGGGCGAGGAGGGGCAGGCTCGTGGACGCCAGAGCAGGGGCCGAGGTTGTGGCCGGGCGGAGTAGGCTGAGGACGCGACGTGGACGCGGACATCGGGACCGGAGCATGTCGGGGACGCGGAGGACGGGATCGACGGCGAGGTCGCGGCGCACCGGGAGCAGGGGCCATGTCGTGGCCAGGGTCGCCGGAGGGAGCGCGGGGCGGGAGGGGCGGCGCGCGGCGGGCGCGGGACCCTGGCTTGGGAGATAGAGGAAGAGGACACGAGTGAGCGGTAGAGAGTGATGAAGAGAGAAAGGAAGGGAGGGCCCATACGTAAGACAGGATACGGCGCCAATGATCTTGGTGTCAAGCTCGACGCTAAGATATACGACGCCAAGCTTGGCGCCAAGATCTACGGCGCCAAGGTGGTTGCCAAGTCACCGTCACGTCTGCGTCGACGTCTACGTCAGCCCAAGACCTCGGGGCCGAGACGTATAAGCTCGGCGCCAATTATGACGGTGCCGAGATGAGGGTCTAGATTTTAAAAGATACCTCCAGGAGCAGATTTATGAAAAACTTAAAAAAAAGGCTTAAAAAACAAAAATTTCGGCGTCGACGGGGTGCCGAGCAGGTCGTCGGGGCCACGCGAGTCGTGGGGGCGAGAAGAACGCGCAAGTCTGGAGACAGCGATGGCCTCATGGCCTTGCGGCGTCCACTCATTTTGGCCGGGGTGCAAACTTTCAGTTGCGACATGATTAGCTTTCGGACCACGCCGATGAGCTTGACCTCAGCAGCCGGCTTATGGATTCATGTCCCTCACCGGATGGAGAGTACATATGTGCCTTGCAGAACGAAACATAGGCTATATATGATGCATATGTCATATATGCCATGGCGAGCTTGGGTAACACTGCCTGCTAATCTCTTGCAAATCATCAAGGCGGAAGCAGATCGATGGATTGATGCGGGAGCAAGAGGACTGGGAGCGCTAGTCGGCAGATCAATAGGCTGAGCTGATCCAGTTCTTGCCTCCTATTGGTTGTTCTGTTTTAAGATGTAGCACCAATGTAACCCCGGCAAGGCCAGTTTTATTTTGTAACCTAAACTCTCTTCTCATAATGAAAATGAAACGCAATTCTCTTGCGTTTTCGAGAAAAAAAAAACACTGCCTGCTAGTACTGCTAGTCTAGACGTCTAGTCATGAATCGAACATGCATCGGTGCCATCCATGTTCGCTTTGCAGTTCAGTACCAAGGTAACGATTCCATGGTTGCCTACCATCAGTCAGTCGAACAGGTCGTTCCCGTTTGCAGTGATAGCAAATATTTACATGATCGATCACCACGACGAAAGCTAGTGAATCACAGCAAGATTTTCACAAATTGACTTACACAAGTTGGACGAAGGGGAAGGAATGATGTTCAGCTGTCACAGCACTAACTGCAGAATGCACGTTGACTGAATAATCTGAACTCTCAGAGAAGACAATGCAAGCAGCCTGGTCGATCGTTCTGAATGTCAAACGCAAGGTTTACCATTGAACACAACACATGCTGATTGAACTAAAGCTGACGAATGATTATAAGCTTGTTACAAAGTAATCGAAACGATCATTACATGCGTGAGTGCAAAGTCTTCAGGAACGCAATTGCAAGAACAGATCATCGGTTACATCGCATTACATTACGAACTCGATATTAAGGAACACTGCTAGAGATTATTAAGAGGATAAGAATTCTTTTGAAAACATGAAGAGTATAAGAATCTCTAACAGTATTATTAAGAGGATAAGGCTATTTTTTTTTCTCCAGCAATTTCGCACAATGGTACTCCTTTTGGTCAGTGGCCACCAAAAAATTACTCTGTCTCCTTTCATATAGGAGATGTAAATTAAAGGGCACGGGGACAGGACGAGCAGGATGAGCATGTGGTGGTCTTCACCACATTAACAAACAGAAGCTGGACGAAGGGGAAGGGATGATCTTCAGTCGTCACAACGCTAATAGTAGAATACACGATGACTGAAATATCTGAACTCTCAGAGAAGAAGACAAGCAACCAGGTGGGGATCGTTCTGAAGTCTGAACATGGCAAGTGCAAGGTTTAGCGTTGAACACAACACATTCAGATTGAACTCACGCGCTGAATTATGTCTATTATTAGTACAGGCAATGGAAATGGCAATTACACGTACACCGGTACGCGTCAGTGCAAAATCTTCAGGAAGGCAATTGCAAGAACAGATCATGGGTTACATCGCATTACATTACGAACTCGATATCTGTAAAGTTTACAAGCAGAGAAGCTAGATGAACTTTGTCACCGTCTATCTTCTGATGCATACATGGTAAATCAATCTCTACAGCTAGGGAAAGCTACACTTTGATGCACAAAAATTCGCGTGCAGCTTTAACCGGAACACACGCAGCAGCCAATTCTGCTAGCTAGCCCTGTCAACACGTCAGATATGGAAGCTGGAGGGGATCAGATCCTTGAAGAAGGCTGCTGCATCCTGTGTACAACGTCGTCGGCGCGTAGCTGCTCCATGGTATGCTTGTTGCTGTTGTCATGCCACCGCTCCACTGGCCGTACATTGTCTCCGGGCCGAGCCCGAGCATATCGTCGACGGTGGCTTCCGCCACCACGGGCACCAACAGACCGCACGGCATCTGGATGAACTCGCCGCCATGCCCCGGCGGCGGCTCGACGATCGGCTGCTGCGGCTCGCCTCGCAATAACCACTCCACGGTGAACTCTTCGTGCTCAGACTGTCGTTGCACGGCAGTCTCCGGCTCGGCGATTGGCTGCTGCAGTCCCTGCTCTGGCTCGTCGACGTAGAAGCTTATGTCCTCGATGTTGAAGTTGAAGTCGCCACCGTGCTCCGACTCCACGCCTTGTGGCTGATAGCAGGTGGTAGTATCCTGCTGCACCTGTTCTTGCTGTTGGATCGACTTGGCCGGCGGCGCCTCGGGGTGCTCACCGCCGCCGGCCTTCCTCTTCTTGGCTGCCTGCCTGGACGAGGACTTCTTGCTAAAGGAGGACGCCGATACCGGCGCCGACTTCCCTTTCGCGCGAGGCGAGCGGTAGACCTTGCAAAGCACGTAGTTGCTGCTGTCGGCGGCGGCTTCGTCTTGTTTCTTGTCGGCGGCGACGAAGTCGTATTCCACCATGCACCACCCCATCCTGTCGATCGATCGAGCGGAGGGATCCGTCTTGCGGCCGTATGAGAAGGTGCAGAACGTGCCGCCACCGGATCCCTGGACGTCCTTGCGCCTTATCTCCGAGTGCCAGCCCGTGCCGCCGCCGCCGGTGACCGCGCGCTGCCTGTGGCCGCTGGTGTCGCCTCGGGTGTTCTTGTATTTCTTGGCGTGGTAGAAGTACCAGATCCTGCTGTAGCCGTCATCTTCGGCACCGGTGCTCGGCACCGGCTCCAGGTCGGCGACGAGAACCTCGGGAACGGCATCACAGACATCGACGTGATGGACGAAGTGGACGTGGTCTCCGGCGCGGACGCGGCGCAGAAGGGCGATGGAAGCCTTATTGTCGGTGGAGCGGCTATCGTCGTTGGAAGCCATGTCGCCGAGATGCAGCTGCTGGTGGATCGACGACGATCGACTGATCGGAGGAGGCGTGCGTGCGAGCGTGCGTGAAGGTGAAGAAAGCACGCGTTGGAGGCAGAGGTGGGAGGGAGCGGCGCTTCCGCTATATATAAAGCAGACGTCGGAAGCAGAATCTTGCACGGATGGATGGATCGATTTTGGTTCCTTTGCCGCGATTTTTTTTTTCAACAAAAACAAGTAATCGGGCTGTTTTCGATCCCTATTCGATCTCTGAACTGAAACCAACCGATCGAACCGCGCCGCCATTCCGACGACCGTGCCCGAACCCCAAGAAAGAGCACTCGATCGCCTCCTCTCGTCATCTATTTCGATTCTTCGCGATCGGCCACATATTTCATTAAGAAGAATAGAGTTTGTTATAGAAGACGGGCGTGATGGTAATTCGGGGTTACCAAGGGTTGACTGAAAGCGAGCACGAAGGTACACGAGGTTATATTTACGTCATACAAATTTCACGACCGTTGTTGCAGGGCTCAAATTGACGCCATCAGTGCACCGAGGTGCTTGTAGCCCGCCATGCACCAAGCGTCAGCTTCTTCCTAGATGGAGACCTCAAGACGCGCCGCCGAGGTTGACACTCCATTGAAGGTTCTCGCATTGCGTTCTTTCCAAATGGACCAACCGATGAGGAAGAAGAGGGAGTCAAACCCATGGCGGAGCTGTTTTGGTAGCGCCTTCCTGCATCGCAGCCACCATGGGATAGCTGGTTCATCTTGAACAATGACGGTGTACTGCAGGTGTAGCTTCCTGAACCAGGCTTCCCATACCTCGCGACTGAAGGGGCATCCAAGAAGGATGTGGTTCATCGTTTCGGCGCCCTGGTCGCAGAAGATGCATGCATTCGAATCTTGCAGACCATGACGGAACCGTCTATCCGTCGTCCAGCATCTGCCATGCATGACCAGCCAAAAGAAGAATTTAACCTTCGGTGGCGCCGATGTTTTCCATATGTGCTTAGCTCCAAGAGGCGATGATGATCCGATAAACATAGCACCATATGCAGATGCAGCAGAGTAGCACTGATTGGCGGTGAACCTCCAGACGAAGGTGTCCGGCTGCGCCGATAACTGCACCCCCTCCAATAGGTCGTACACACTACCGGAGGCGGATTCTTTGCCGAGTGCATGAGGCACTCGACAAAGGCCGATATACACTCGGCAAAGTGCGCTCGGTAAACAGTTTATCGGCAAAGACCTCTTTACCGAGTGCATTATATCGGGCACTCGACAAAGGCTTTGCCAAGTGCCAATCCGACACTCGGCAAAGAAAAGTGGCCGTGACGGCGAGCGCCACCGTGACGGCGAGCGCCACCGTGACGGCGACTTTGCCGAGTGTCAAGGTCAAGCACTCAGCAAAGGTACCCGATTTGCCGAGCGCCATTGACTTAGACACTCGGCAAAGGTGGTCACTTTGCCGAGTGTCGCCGACAAGACACTCGGCAAAGTGGTGACCATTGCCGAGTGCCTGGACCGTGGTACTCGGCAAATCTGTGATGTTTACCGAGTGCAATGGCCATTGCACTCGGCAAAGCATGTTCCCAGGTAGTTCCCAGATGGTCACTTTGCCGAGTGTCATGGCCATTGCACTCGGCAAAGTGACTGAAAACAGCTTTTTTATTTGTTTTTTACATCCCATCCAAACAAACAGAAGATATATATAACAAACATCACCAACATCACATATATATCATCAACATCACATATATATCATCAACACCACATATATATCACAAACGTCACATGTCTCACAATATATCACAAATAAATTCACAAGCAATCCAAGTACTCCATCATCGTCAACCACAAATGCAAATAGAAGTATCATTAACAACCACAAGTATCATCACTGATTTGGTGAAGGATTTACTGAAGCATGAGGATCGTTCGATGCCGTCGATTGATTCTGCACAAAGGAGAAGAGATTGCATGTGTGAGACAAGTTAAATATATACCATACATAAATAAAACTTTCATACTCCACTAGATTTGACCGTAAGCATGAACATATAAACTAAAACATTTATACTCACAGGAGTAGAATAGTGAGGAGGTGGAGGTGGAGGTGGAGCGAATAGCGAAGATGGCGGAGCTACACCCGTAGTGGCGCCAAGACTTTACATGTACCGAAGAATCTTTGCCATCCTCCGCTGCTCGGCCTCCCGCTCAGTCTCCACCTTCTCCATCTTTGCCTGCATATGCTCCCGTATCCTCCTCTCTTGTTCCAGCTGGGCCTACAATATATTCACCACAATGTTATAATAATGCAAAGGAAAGGTATGAAAAAACCAATGAACGACGAATAAACTAGGAATAACCTTGAGTGCCTCCACCCGGTGGTGTGAAGTGTCCTGCCGAGGTCGTATGGCCGGGCTCCTGCTCATGCTGCTTGCTCGAATCTAGGAGAGACTGGGAGTAGCGGCCGAGTCGATTGCGCCATCGCCAATCTAGTACCGCCCCTGCTTCTTGCCTCCTCCCACCCTCATGACGACTTCTCCATCAAGGTCCTCGATGCTTGGATCATACTCTGACCCCATGGACCTCCCTTGCCATCGATGTGTACTCATTGAGGCGGTTGTGGACGGTCGCATTGTTGTACTCCCTGAGGTGGGTCTGTCACTACGACACCTTTCGTAAAGTTCTTGATGTCTCGTCTAAATGCATGGTCAAGAGGGAGGAATTGCCAATGTTTGTCAAATGATGAATACTTACCACCCTTCTGCAACCAAATGAACCTCAAACCTTCCTTGCATACTGGACATGGAAACTTCCCGTGAACACACCAGGCGCAGAATATCCCATACGCTAGGAAGTCATGCAGGGGGTAGTGGTACCAAACACGCATTTTGAATTTTTTCTTTGTAGCTCGGTCGTATGTCCATACCCCTTCCTCCCAAGCACGGACTAATTCATCAATCACAGGCTCTATGAACACACCCATATTATTCTCCGAGTGTCCAGGAATTATCAACAACAAGAATACGTTCTGTCGTTGAAAGCATACGCCGGGGGGAGATTGAGGGAGATAACGAACACGGGGCAACATGTGTATGGGGCAGCCATCATTCCATAAGGATTGAACCCATCTGTTGCCAGTGCAACACGTACATTACGAGCCTCTTTAGCTTTCTCATGATGAATGTCATCAAAGTGGGTCCATGCTTCACCATCGGATGCATGTACCATCCTGTCAGGATTGTATCGTTTGCCATTTTTGTGCCATGTCATCTGTTTCGCGGATTCCTCGGTCATGTATAGCCGTTGGATCCTCGGTATGAACGGAAGGTGCCGTAGGATTGTCACGGGAATGTCAAGCTGCCTCTTCTAGCCATCACCAGAATCTACCTCCAGGAACCTAGAAGATTTATACTTTGGATAGTACTTTGCTTCCACGTATTCTTTCCTAAATAGGATGCACCCCTTCGAGCAAGCATGTATCTGCTCATACGGCATATTAAGTGCACGAAGGAGTTTCTGCGACTCGTGCATGCTCTTTGGCAGAAGGTGACCCTCCGGAAGCAGGCTGCCAATAACTGTCAACATACCATCGAAGGCGTCTCGACTCAGGCTATACTGGGACTTTAATGCAATTATGCGTCCAATGACATTCAGTTGAGAAACCTTTGTCTGGCCGTGAAGGGGTTTCTATGCCGCAACAAACATGTCGTAGAACGCCTTTGCGGTTGCCTCTAGCTCCTCCTCCGTATGTCCTTCAGCGAACTGTGCCTCGTGATAGTCATTTAACATGTCTGCTACCCTGGCATCGGCATCATAATCCTCGACGCGTGGTCTCACCACCTCCTCTCTCATACGATCGGCTTCACCTTTGTAGACCCACCGAGTATAGTCTGCCGTAAATCCATTCTTCCAAAGATGTTCCCCATGACCTTCTTTGTTTGTCTTTTCCTATTTGCACATTTGCTGCAGGGATAGCAAATTTTACTTGCTCCTTTAGCAACCACGCCAAATGTCCGTTCTAAGAAAGCATCGGTCTTGTCGATCCATTCATTGGTGACCTGACCCTGACTTGCGCGGCCCGTGTACATCCACTCACGGTCCTCCATCCTCTAACATATATAGCGACGAGTAATATAAACATCAATTGCATCTACATGACGTTCTTACTATCTAATAGGTGAGGATAGGTCCTAATTCCACACGAGGATGCATATGTGGGGTTAGTTTCCATGCTCTACTCCTATCTGAGACAGAATTTCGACAGCACCTCCCCGCTGTTCTCCAAATACATGTCCTACCAGGGAGAGTGTGTATCCGGAGAACAACAGGGAGATGATGCTGAAACTCTGTCTCGGATCGGAGCAGACCATGAAAACTAACCTCACCTACGCATCCGCGGGTTGTCCAAAAAACGTGGACAATTCGAAACAGATATGGTTTTAGATATGGAAATATCTGCATATTTTGTACCGTATCTCTTTCGAACGGGAGACGCCTAACTGGGTTATGTGATCTACGACCATGATACGGAAAGAGGGATTATACCTAGGGTGGCGGTGGAGTCGGGCTAGCGGGGCCGTGGCGGGTCGGTGCAGTGGCGAGGCGATGCGGTGCAGGCAGACCCGCAACGGCGAGGAAGGCTATCGGGGTCGCCGAGGTACTCTAGCTCCGCTCCGACGGGCTCTTCTCTATAAAAAAAAGAAACATAAAAATGTCAATACAAAATATCGGCAGCACCTCCCCTGCATGGTGAGGTTTCCAAAACCTGCAAGAAAACCAACGGCACGATGGCCGACATGCACATATATATGAACGGCACGATGGTCGACATGCATAAGGTTATATCCAACCACATATATATAACAATGTCACAACCACTCATACGACTACCACCACTGCTACTCTACCACTACTACTACCACAACTACTAGTAATACTACTACAACGACGACGGTAGGACATACCTAGTGGGCGGCGTAGGGCGGCGGTGGTGAAGGGGTCAGTGCGCCGGTGGACAAGACAATGGCTGGGGAAGTGCCGGGGACGGCGCGGGCGGGGGCGGCGGCGGGGTTGGCGCCTCCTCCTTCTTCCTCCTTCCTCCTTCCTCCTTCTTCCTCCTCCTCCTTCTCTTCCTCCTTCTTCCTCCTCTCCTCCTCTCCTCCTGCTCCGATGGCGCGGCACGGGGGGCGGCGACGGCGGCGTGGGCCCGGGCGCGGGCGGCGGCGCTGGCGTGGGCGTGCGTGCGGTGTGTGGGCCGGCTGGACCAGGAGGTTAAATTCCCTCTTTGCCGAGTGCCCCCGATCTGGCACTCGGCAAAGTTTTTTTTAATTCTTTGCCGAGTGCCACCTGGCCAGGCACTCGGCAAAGAGGGGTTTTTTAATTTAAAAAAATCTTTGCTGAGTGCCATAGGTCCTGACACTCGGCAAAGGTTTGATGAGATCTGATGCCAGTTTTTGGATCAGATCATCTGAAATGATGAGGGATCTAGGACCGATGGCATCGATTTGATTTCAATTTGGTATGGCCGCCTGTACGTTTCGCTTTCTTCCTTCGTCTTCAATCACGATCGATGCGGTACGGTTTATCGCTCTCATATACGGGTGTCAAGCAAGTCATACTACAGCTGCTACGCAGTTTCTTTTAATACCGCAAAAAAGATAGGCGCAGGCAAAGCCCAACAGATTTCGAGTCTGTCTCCTTACTTAACCACTCGGACATATCGACTTGCTATCGACACTCCCATAGTGACTTATATATTTTCTATGAATGAAGTTCACTTGTTAGATACTCATATTAGCGACATGGATGAATTGATATTGACTGATCGATGAGATTGGGTAACACTGCCTGCTAGTAATGAACAATCGAAGCGAACATCGGTGCTGACATGCTGTGCATGTCAGCTTTTGCAGTACTGTACGCTCACTATTGCACGGTTGCTTAACACAGTCAGTTCAACAGGTCGTTCCCGTTTGCCAGGGATAGCATAATTGCATGATCTCCACGATGAAGCTAGTGAATCACAGCAAGATTTTCACAGGAGCAGAGCCCAACTAACTTACACAAGCTGGACGAAGGGGGAAGGAATGATCGATCTTCAGCCGTCACAGCGCTAATGATAGGATTACACGTTGACTGAATAATCTGAACTCTCTGAAGAAGACAATGCAAGCAACCAGGTCGGTCGTTCTCAATGGAAACGCAAGGTTTACCGTGAACACAACACATGATGAGATGACTGAACTAAAGCTGATGAATTATAAGTTTTTTTTTACAAAGCAATATCGAAACGATCATTACATGCGTGATACATGCGTCAGTGCAAGTCTTCAGGAAGACAATTGCAAGAACAGATCATCATCAATTACAAGAGCAGAGAAGATCGTTAGGCAAACTTGTCAGTTACAAAAACTTGCGTGCAGCTTTAGTCAGCAAGCACACATACAGCAACTAGTAGTAGTAGCCGAAGCCCTATGCCCCAGTTAACACATGAGATAGGAAAGCTGGAACCTGAAGGGGATCATGCCCCTGAACTTGAAGAAGCCCGCTGCTGCATCCTGTTGCAGATGTGTACAACCAACTCGGAGCGTAGCTGCTGCAATGGCCGTACGTGGTCGTATCTCCGGCGGTGACTTCGGCGGCCAACACCGGACCACACGGTAGCTCGATGAATCGGCCGTCATGCTCCGGCTCCGGATCTGGCTTCGGCTCGTCTTGCAACATCTCCAGGATGTCCGTGTACTCGTAGACGTTGAAGTCTTCGATGTTGAAGTTGTCACCCCCGTGCCAGTGCTCCGACTCCGCGCCTGGGCCTGCTGCCTGCTGCACGACAACCTCCTGCACGTCTTCTGGCCGATCGCAGTAGGCGGTTTCCTGGTGCACCTGCGGTTCTTGCTGCTGGATCGACTTGGCGGGCGGCGCCTCGGGGTGCTCACCGCCGCCGGCCTTCCTCTTCTTGACCGTCTGCTTGGACGAGGCGTTCTTGCTGGAGGACGCCGATACCGGCGCCGACTTCCCTTTCGCGCGAGGCGAGCGGTAGACCTTGCAAAGCACGTAGTTGCTGCTGTCGGCGGCGGCTTCGTCTTGTTTCTTGTCGGCGGCGACGAAGTCGTATTCCACCATGCACCACCCCATCCTGTCGATCGATCGAGCGGAGGGCTCCGTCTTGCGGCCGTATGAGAAGGTGCAGAACGTGCCGCCACCGGATCCCTGGACGTCCTTGCGCCTTATCTCCGAGTGCCAGCCCGTGCCGCCGCCGCCGGTGACCGCGCGCTGCCTGTGGCCGCTGGTGTCGCCTCGGGTGTTCTTGTATTTCTTGGCGTGGTAGAAGTACCAGATCCTGCTGTAGTCGTCATCTTCGACACCGGTGCCTGGCACCGGCTCCAGGTCGGCGACGAGAACCTCGGGAACGGCATCACAGACATCGACGTGATGGACGAAGTGGACGTGGTCTCCGGCGCGGACGCGGCGCAGGAGGGCGATGGAAGCCTTATTGTCGGTGGAGCGGCTATCGTCGTTGGAAGCCATGTCGCCGAGATGCAGCTGCTGGTGGATCGACGACGATCGACTGATCGGAGGAGGCGTGCGTGCGTGCGTGCGTGAAGGTGAAGAAAGCACGCGTTGGAGGCAGAGGTGGGAGGGAGCGGCGCTTCCGCTATATATAAAGCACACGTCGGAAGCTGAATCTTGCACGGATGGATGGATCGATTTTGGTTCCTTTGCCGCGATTTGTTTTTCAACAAAAACAAGTAATCGGGTTGTTTTCGATCCCTATTCCATCTCTGAACTGAAACCAACCGAACCGCGCCGCCATTCCGACGACCGCCCGAACCCCAATCAAGGGCACTCGATCACCTCCTCTTGTCATCTATTTCGATTCTTCAAGATTCTGCCTGGCCACATATTTCATTAAGAAGAATAGAGTTTGTTATAGGAGGCGGGCGTGACGGTAATTCGGGGTTACCGTGGGCCGACCAAAAGCGAGCACCTTGAAGGCACACGAGGTTGTAATTACGTCATACAAATTTCGCAACCGTTGTTGCAGGGCTCAAATTGACGCCATCAGTGCACCGAGGTGCTTGTAGCCCGCCATGCACCAAGCGTCAGCTTCTTCCTGGATGGAGACCTCAAGACGCGCCGCCGAGGTTGACACTCCATTGAAGGTTCTCGCATTGCATTCTTTCCAAATGGACAAACCGATGAGGAAGAAGAGGGAGTCAAACCCACGACGGAGCTGTTTTGGTAGCGCCTTCCTGCATCGCAGCCACCATGGGATAGCTGGTTCATCTTGAACAACGACGGTGTACTGCAGGTGTAGCTTCCTGAACCAGGCTTCCTAGACCTCGCGACTGAAGGGGCATCCAAGAAGGATGTGGTTCATCGTTTCGGCGCCCTGGTCGCAGAAGATGCATGCATTCGAATCTTGCAGACCATGACGGAACCGTCTATCCGCCGTCCAGCATCTACCATGCATGACAAGCCAAAAGAAGAATTTAACCTTCAGTGGCGCCGATGTTTTCCATACGTGCTTAGCTCCAAGAGGCGATGATGATACGATAAACATAGCACCATATGCAGATGCTGCAGAGTAGCACTGATCGGCGGTGAACCTCCAGGCGAAGGTGTCCAGCTGCGCCGATAACTGCACCCCCTCCAATAGGTTGTATAGGCGGTCGAACTGGAGCAGGACCTGCATGGTTAGCGGCCCGGTGATGTGTCGGATCCATCCGTTGTTGTGTAGGGCCTCGGCAACGGTGGCCCTCCGCTTTCTCGCTTTCACCGCGGCGAAAACAGCGGGAGCATCATCCTCAATGCTGCGGCCGTCAAGCCATCTGTCTGTCCAGAAGAATGTGGACTCTCCATTCCCAAGCAACGTTGAGCATATTGCCCTTCCATTTCGGTATTCTTGCAACGATTTTATCGATGAGAGGCTGCTCGTCCGATGTCTTGAGTCTCCAGACTGAAAGCGGCGCCCCCAGATAGTGACACGGGAGGTCCTCGATCCGGCAGGAGAGGATATCCCTAACTCTAGCAATATCGTTCTCCGAGCAGTGGTGCGGGGACGCTACACTCTTGTCGAGGTTGGAGAACTGGCCCGACGCTAAACAAAAAATGGTGAGCACTGCCTTGATGACCTGTAGGTCCCTCACATTAGGAACCACGAACAAAACTAGGTCATCAGCATACAGACTCGTCCTGTTGCCGACACTGTCATGCAGAGGTGTTAGAAGCTGCTGCTACTCTACCCATTTTAGGAAATGGTTAAGGACCTCCATGGTGAGCACAAATAACATCGGCGAGAGTGGGTCTCCTTGGCGATGGCCGCGAGCATGGCAGATTCGCCTCCTCGGGCGGCCGTTGAGCAAAATCTTCGTGCTTGTAGTGGCCAAGATTATTGAAATCCGATCTCTCCATCGCTGGCCGAAACCCATGTGTTGGAGGACTTCTAGGAGGAACGGCCATGAAACCGTGTCGAAAGCCTTTGCTATATCAATCTTGAGAAAGATGGTCGGCGACTTCTTTTCATGGATGGCTTTGCAAGCGATCTGCACATTCCTGAAGTTATCATGGATGCGACGTCCTTTGATGAAAGTGCTCTGGTTGCGCAGGACGGGAGCATCTAGAACACCTGCTAGCCTGTTGGCCAAGCACTTGGTGATGAGCTTGCTGAAACTGTGTATGAGGCTGATAGGGCGATAGTCACGGATCTCCGCCGGATGTTCCTTTTTTTTAGTAGTATCATGTAAGCATCATTCAGGTTACTGAAGCTACGGCAATCCAGCGACCAGAAAGCATTGAAGGCAGGCCTTCTTGTAGAATAGGCCGGTGAAACCGTCTGGTGCCGGAGCCTTGTCATTCGGCGGATTAGCGATGACTGACCGAACTTCCTCCTCGGGAACAATCTATTTCGATTCATTTCGTGCATTCCGTTCGATCGATTTCGAATCTTTTCCCGTGATTTCCAACAAACAGTTACTCCATCTCTAAGTCTGAACTGAAACCAATCACAAGAACATAGGGCGCCCGCCTCGCGTTAGTTCTAGAATGGCGTGCCGGCCGCCATTCCGTGGAATCCGTGCCCCAAGCAAGCAAGGACGCCTGCCTCACGTCGGTGTTGAACGTACGGAACGCCGCGCCGGGATGCCGTCGTCATGAACACGCTCGTCGCCGGGCACTCAAGCCAGTGGTCCGCGCGCGCGCGCTTGGTGCTTGATCGGGGCGTTCCGGGCCACGCGCGCACTGGCTTGGTGAGCGCGGACTACGTTCGTGGCCAATGCACCGGTCAGGGCGTTGCTCAAGTCAAGGCTTGCGCTGAGTTCAAAAGATGTATGCAAACAACAGAGGAATGGATCAACATGCTTGGTTAATGGTAGCCATGTCCATGTTATAGTCAGACGACGAAAGCTAGTGAATCACAGCAAGATTTTCACAAATTGACATACACAAGTTGGACGAAGGGGAAGGAATGATGTTCAGCTGTCACAGCACTAACTGCAGAATGCACGTTGACTGAATAATCTGAACTCTCAGAGAAGACAATGCAAGTAGCCTGGTCGATCGTTCTGAATGTCAAACGCAAGGTTTACCATTGAACACAACACATGCTGATTGAACTAAAGCTGACGAATTATTATAAGCTTGTTACAAAGCAATCGAAATGATCATTACATGCGTGAGTGCAAAGTCTTCAGGAAGGCAATTGCAAGAACAGATCATCGGTTACATCGCATTACATTACGAACTCGATATTAAGGAACACTGCTAGAGATTATTAAGAGGATAAGAATTCTTTTGAAAACATGAAGAGTATAAGAATCTCTAACAGTATTATTAAGAGGATAAGGCTTTTTTTTCTCCAGCAATTTCACACAATGGTACTCCTTTTGGTCAGTGGCCACCAAAAAATTACTTGTCTCCTTTCATATAGGAGATGTAAATTAAAGGGCACGGGGACAGGACGAGCAGGATGAGCATGTGGTGGTCTTCACCACATTAACAAACAGAAGCTGGACGAAGGGGAAGGGATGATCTTCAGTCGTCACAACGCTAATGGTAGAATACACGACGACTGAAATATCTGAACTCTCAGAGAAGAAACAAGCAATCAGGTGGTGATCGTTCTGAAGTCTGAACATGGCAAGGGCAAGGTTTAGCGTCGAACGCAACACATTCAGATTGAACTCACGCGCTGAATTATGTCTATTATTAGTACAGGCAATGGAAATGGCAATTACACGTACGCCGGTACGCGTCAGTGCAAAATCTTCAGGAAGGCAATTGCAAGAACAGATCATCGGTTACATCGCATTACATTACGAACTCGATATCTGTAAAGTTTACAAGCAGAGAAGATAGATGAACTTTGTCACCGTCTATCTTCTGACGCATACATGGTAAATCAATCTCTACAGCTAGGGAAAGCTACACTTTGATGCACAAAAATTCGCGTGCAGCTTTAACCGGAACACACGCAGCAGCCAGTTCTGCTAGCTAGCCCTGTCAACACGTCAGATATGGAAGCTGGAGGGGATCAGATCCTTGAAGAAGGCTGCTGCATCCTGTGTACAACGTCGTCGGAGCGTAGCTGCTCCATGGTATGCTAGTTGCTGTTGTCATGCCAACGCTCCACTGGCCGTACATTGTCTCCGGGCCGAGCCCGAGCATATCGTCGACGGTGGCTTCCGCCACCACGGGCACCAACAGACCGCACGGCATCTGGATGAACTCGCCGCCATGCCCCGGCGGCGGCTCGACGATCGGCTGCTGCGGCTCACCTCGCAATAACCACTCCACGGTGAACTCTTCGTGCTCAGACTGTCGTTGCACGGCAGTCTCCGGCTCGGCGATTGGCTGCTGCAGTCCCTGCTCTGGCTCGTCTCGCAGCATGCTCTCGTCGACGTAGAAGTTTATGTCCTCGATGTTGAAGTTGAAGTTGAAGTCGCCGCCGTGCTCCGACTCCACGCCTTGTGGCTGATAGCAGGCGGTAGTATCCTGCTGCACCTGTTCTTGCTGCTGGATCGACTTGGCCGGCGGCGCCTCGGGGTGCTCACCGCCGCCGGCCTTCCTCTTCTTGGCCGTCTGCTTGGACGAGGACTTCTTGCTAAAGGTGGACGCCGATACCGGCGCCGACTTCCCTTTCGCGCGAGGCGAGCGGTAGACCTTGCAAAGCACGTAGTTGCTGCTGTCGGCGGCGGCTTCGTCTTGTTTCTTGTCGGCGGCGACGAAGTCGTATTCCACCATGCACCACCCCATCCTGTCGATCGATCGAGCGGAGGGCTCCGTCTTGCGGCCGTATGAGAAGGTGCAGAACGTGCCACCACCGGATCCCTGGACGTCCTTGCGCCTTATCTCCGAGTGCCAGCCCGTGCCGCCGCCGCCGGTGACCGCGCGCTGCCTGTGGCCGCTGGTGTTGCCTCGGGTGTTCTTGTATTTCTTGGCGTGGTAGAAGTACCAGATCCTGCTGTAGCCGTCATCTTCGGCACCGGTGCCCGGCACCGGCTCTAGGTCGGCGACGAGAAGCTCGGGAACGGCATCACAGACATCGACGTGATGGACGAAGTGGACGTGGTCTCCGGCGCGGACGCGGCGCAGGAGGGAGATGGAAGCCTTATTGTCGGTGGAGCGGCTATCGTCGTTGGAAGCCATGTCGCCGAGATGCAGCTGCTGGTGGATCGACGACGATCGACTGATCGGAGGAGGCGTGCGTGCGTGCGTGAAGGTGAAGAAAGCACGCGTTGGAGGCAGAGGTGGGAGGGAGCGGCGCTTCCGCTATATATAAAGCACACGTCGGAAGCTGAATCTTGCACGGATGGATGGATCGATTTTGGTTCCTTTGCCGCGATTTTTTTTTCAACAAAAACAAGTAATCGGGTTGTTTTCGATCCCTATTCCATCTCTGAACTGAAACCAACCGAACCGCGCCGCCATTCCGACGACCGTGCCCAAACCCCAATCAAGGGCACTCGATCGCCTCCTGTCGTCATCTATTTCGATTCATTTCGTGCATTCCGTTCGATCGATTTCGAATCTTTTCCCCTGATTTTCAACAAACAGTACTCCATCTGCCATCTCTAAGTCTGAACTGAAACCAATCGAAAGAAAATAGGGTGCCCGCCTCGCGTTAGTTCTAGATGTTAGAAATTGTAGATCGTACTAGGGATAGATCCGAGGGGTTCTTGCTGTTGAATAGTGTCACGAAACCTAGAACGTCTACTAGAGCATGTAGAACGAGAGAAAGAGAGGGAAGGAAGAAGGTGTTGAACCGGACACCGCAGAGGGGGAGGGTTTAGTGGACGCCATGGAGTCGATGTCTGCGCTAGGGCAGCGACGGTTGGTGAAGGCGGCTTCAGAGATGCGCGGTGGCGACCGGCGGTGAAGGCAGTGGAGTCCGGTGGCGGCACGGCTGGTGGCTTCCCGTCACTGGCTGCACGCCCTCTAGATCGGATTAGGGTTTAGGTGTCGGTGGGGAGCTCGGCTCAGATCAACCTCGTGATTAGAGCCGCCGGACCCCACCTCTTTTTATAGCACAGGGTGATAGGGGCCCTCCGGCCATGATGGGCTGGGCGTCCCCGATCAGGACGCGAATCAAAAGCCCAACTGGGTTATTGGGTCCAGTTAGGATTAGAGATCAATCTAACAATCTCCTCCTTGATCTCTTTCCATCTTTACTTTCATATCATTTACTTTTTTCATTCCATTACAGATTAGCGCATAGAGCACGTCTCATCATCACGGTCTATTGCCGATAGATTTAATAGCTATAACACACCACTCTGTTCTGAAATAGATATTTATCTTTGGGTCTTCTTTTATCTAGAAATTATAGGTTTTCCCTTAAACCCATGCCGGCTACATGTTCTCTGAACAGGTTAGGTGGTAAGCCTTTTATAAGTGGATCCGCGAGCATCTTTTCAATACTTATATGCTCAAAACTTATGACTTGATCCTGAACTTTATCTTTCACAACATAATACTTTATGTCAATGTGTTTGGCAGCACCACTTGACTTATTGTTGTAAGCATACTGTACTGCCGGATTATTGTCGCAGTATAACTTAAGTGGTCTATAGATGTCGTCAACCACCTTCAAACCGGGTATGAACTTCTTTAGCCAGTTCACCTGCCCCGTTGCCTCATAACACGCTACAAACTCGGCATACATTGTAGACGATGTAGTGACGATTTGCTTTGAGCTTTTCCATGAAATAGCTCCCCCTACGAGAGTGAATACATATCTAGACGTGGATTTTCTATCATCTCCCGTATAATCAGAATCCGAATATCCCACTATATGGAGTGAATCAGATCTTCTATACGTCATCATGGGGCCTTTCGTTCCTTGCAAATAACGCAAGAATTTCTTTATCAATTTCCAGTGTTCTGTTTCAGGATTACTCTAGAATCTGCCAAGTAACCCGGTAACAAATGCCAAGTCAAGGCGCATGCATACTTGCATATTGCAAGCTTCCGACAGCTAAAGCATATAGAACCACTTTTATTTTATCGATCTCATATTGGTTCCTGGGACATTAAAAATCCTCATATATGTCAGCCTTGACTATAGGAGCAGGTGAGGGACTATATTTGTGCATACTAAATTTCTTTAAGATCTTTTCTATGTATACCTTTCTATCTCGGTGAATCTCGATCCCTAGAACGAACGAAGCTTCACTAAGATCTTTCATATCAAATTTTGAGGACAAAAACTTCTTTGTCTCCAGTAGTAGACTGACATCACTACTAGCAAGTAAGATATCTTCCACATACAGGACAAGAAAGATAAACTTTCCATTCTTAAACTTTGTATAGACACAATTATCCTCTACATTCTCTTTAAATCCAAAATTCCTTATTGTCTGATCAAACTTCAAGTACCACTGTCTTGAAGCTTGTTTTAATCCATAAATGAATTTCTTTAGACGGCATCCCATTCGTTCTTTTCCTTCCATGACAAAACCTTTCGGTTGTGCCATGTAAACATTTTCCTTCAAATCCCCGTTGAGAAATGTCGTCTTTACATCCATCTGATGTAATTCTAAATCGTAATGTGCCACTAATGCCATTATAATTTTGAAGGAATCCTTACATGAGACTAGAGAAAAGGTCTCATTGTAATCAATCTCTTCTCTTTATGTAAAGCCTTTTGCCACAAGTCGTGCTTTATATCTCTCTATATTCCCTTGAGAGTCAAGTTTTGTTTTGTAGTCCCATTTACAGCCTACTATTTTAGCTCCTTTAGGAATTATCTCTAAATCCCAAACTTTATTGGCATTCATAGATTTCATTTCATCTTCCATGGCCTCAAGCCATTTTGATGAATGATTACTTCTCATGGCTTCTTCAAATAAGGTGGGATCATCCTCCATTTCAAATTCCTCAGTGTTGTACACTTCATAATCAGCAGGAATAACTGATTTTCTAACTCTTTAAGACATTCTAGGGGTCTCCACATTTGGCACATCTTCTGTTTGAGGCTGTTGTTGTTCTCCCTCATTTGTGCCAATAGGTTCTACAGGATCCTGAAGAATAGGTTCTTCATCATCATTCATTGTTGCCACAGGCGGAATAACAATAGGTGCGGGCACCACAGTATCTGGCACTGTCGGTGCAGCGACAACTAGTAGTGTGAAAAATGGCTCATGAATTATCAGAGTGGGCGCATACACCCGCTTCTCTTTAAGGTCAATTATTCGAGCTACCATGCTCCCCCTCATCAATTCATCCTCTAGGAAGACTGTGTGTCTCGTTTCCACAAACTTTGTATGTCTGTCTGGACAGTAGAAACGAAAACCTTTTGACTTTTCTGGGTAACCAATGAATGACAACTCACTGATTTGGGATCTAGCTTCCTAATGTTTGGGTTAAATACTTTCGCCTTAGCAGGACTTTCCCCCACACGTAAGTGGTTTAGTGAGGGTACTTTTCCTGTCCACAACTCATACGGTGTTTTGGCCACCGACTTACTTGGTACTCTATTGAGAATATGAATGATGGTTTTTAACGCCTCCATCCACAGCCTCATCGGTAAGGTGGAGTAACTTATCATACTATGCACTATATCCATCAGGGTACGATTGCGTCTTTCAGCTACTCCATTCTGTTGAGGTTCGCCCGGTGTAGAATACTGGGCTACTATGCTATTCTCCAATAAGAACCTTACAAAAGGTCTAAGAACTTGGCCATATGGGGTATGCCGACCGTAGTACTCCCCCACGGTTGGACCTGACTATCTTAATCTTTAAATTGTGTTGGTTTTCAACTTCTGCCTTAAATATCTTAAATTTATCAAATGCTTCTATTCTTTCTTTAATTGGATAAATGTGGCCATAATGGGAGTAATCATATGTGAATGTTATGAATGAATTATAACCATCCACACTCTTTATAGGAAACGGACCACAGATGTCTGTGTGAATAATCTGTAGAATTCCTGCGCTTTGTTTGGCATCTTTCCTAATTTTCTTTACATACTTTCCTTTAATGCATTCTCTGCATTGTTCTAAATCTGATAGCTCTAATGGAGGAAGAATATCATTCTTAACTAGTCTTTCTATTCCCCCCCCCCTTGAAATATGGCCTAAACGACAGTGCCATAATTTTAACAATGCATCGTGAGCTCTCTTTCGTTTTCTGTTTACATCCGTAGACAAGGATACATTCACATTGTTGCACGCAATGTTCCCATCATCGCATACAACATTCACATCATCACATAGTGATAACAAATAAAGCTTATTTTGTAAGATAGCAAGACCAACACACGTATTATCAAATGTTATCTTACATTTGCCATTTTCAAAATGGCAATCATATCCATCATTGTCCAAACATGAAACACTAATCAAGTTCCTCTGTAATGAGGGAACATAAAGAACATCTCTAAGTATAAGTTTGAAATCATCAGCAAGCTCTAGAGAAAGATCGCCATCGGCTTCAACTTCTGCTCGGACTCCATTTGCAACTTTAACGTGTCTTTTGCTTCTTTGCGTAGTCCTCGTCGAACGGAATCCCTGTAAAGAATTAGCAACATAAACAGTTGTACCTGGGTCAATCCACTAAGTAGATTTCGAATATTGTACATACAGGGATTCATTTATGAACATAATAATGTTCTCACCTTTTTTTGCCATGATCATCTTTAAGTAATCGGGAAAATCTTTCTTATAATGTCTCGTCTTCTTGCAATAGAGACATTGATCTTTCTCTACTATGAACTTGTTTTGCTGAGGCTGATGCAGCATGGGACCCTTTCCCTTTGACTTTGAGGAGGAGTTAGCATTATTATTCTTTTTCTTATTGTCTTTCAAATAATTGATAGAGTCACCATTGGCAGCTTTCATTCTCTCCTCCTCTTGCACACACATAGCCATGAGCCTCTCCATGTCCCATTTTTCGGGCTATATGTTGTAGTTAACAACAAAAGTGTCAAACTCTTTTGGCAAGGAAGCAAAAATCAAATGGATAAGGAACTCTTCCTTGAGAGCCAGATCTATTGATTTTAGCTTGGATGCCAAATTGCTCATCCTTAATATGTGCTCTCTTATGCCACTATTATCTGAGTACCTCTCTATCACCAGCTGCTTTATCAGCTGGGTAGCATATGTCTTTGAAGAGCCAGTGAACTGACTTTTTATTCTTTTGAGGTACTCAGTGACGGTGTCACACTCTAGGATTGAGCCCACAATTACAAGCTTAATCGTGTTCTTTATCACAGTTAAACATTTCTTATTGGCAGTGACCCACTTCCTATGCTCAAGGTCATAGGACATTCTTTGGGATACAAAATCCCTCTCTTTTGTTGCCCAAACGACATCAGCCTCGTTTGTCTCCCTCACTAGTGCCACAGGCTCTGTGGGATACGGTGTGGTGACTACCCAGTCCACCTCAGCCAAGATGAAAGCTAGGTCTATCTTTTTCTTCCACTCCGTGTAGTTATCACCTTTGAGAGTGTGAATCTCTTTGATACAACCCATTAAGTTATATCTACCTAAAAACACAATTCAAATAGAGTGAGAACACAAATAATAACAATAACAATTGCATGCTTTAGTTCCAACATTGGTCAAAATTAAAATATATAATTATTCTCTACATCAATTCTACATCACTGTTGGGCAAAAATAGAATTAATGCATGACAAAACATCATAATATTGTCATTAATCAATGTTGGTCAGAATAATAACAATATTATAATCAATTAAAACATATCCATTTTCAAAATTAAATTCTCCCGTTGGTTCAAATTTAATAATGAAAATTACATCTTTAAATACGCAGCGGAAAAAATAATTCAATTTAATAAACTTTGCCCACAGGACAAATCCCTTTTCTATTTTTAAGCCATTTATCCATTTTCTAGGAGATAAAACTTTTACTAGAAAAAGAAAAAACAAAAAACTGATTCAAGTTCGTACTATTCCTTTGGCCCAGCAACCAAAACTGCTCGGCCCGCTTCCTTTGCGCGACGCCCGGCCGAACCCAGGCCGCAACGTTGGCCTAGGCCAGCAAAGCCGCGCGGCCACGCGCGCCCACCTAGGCCGCAAGTCGGCCCAATCAATCTCGACCGCTCATTCAGATCCAACGGCCGTCTACGCGAGTCGCTGGATCAAAACGCTGACCGCAGCGACCCCTTGAAACCCTAGCAGTCATTCTGCACTTTGCTCTCTCTCTCTCTCTCTTCGCCGCTCTCTCTTCTCTTCTCAGCACAGCAGCATCGAGCGAGCAACCGAGAGCAATGACGTGGAGCAGGTAGCCATGGCGCCGTCGCCGGCGTGCGCGCTCCCCAGTGGGTGAGCGTGCCGCCATCGAGCGGCCTGGCCATAGCGCCTCTTTGGCCGGAGCCCAGTGAGCAACGCCCCCTGCTCGGCCTTCTTCTCCCCGCGCGCCGGTGAGGCAGCAGCGATGCGCAGCGGCAAGGTAGGTCTCCCCTTCCCCAACATCGATCTCTTTGATTTGCTTCTCTGTTTCTGTTCTCGAATTCAACCGATTAGGGATGGGGATCGAAGTTAGGGTTAGGGTTCAACTGTTTATCTTCCCCATGAAATCATCACGGGTTTAGGGTTCGGCTCTTACCTTCTTAAGGCCGAAACCCTCTTCTTTTTCTCCTTTCCTTAACCCAGTTAGGGTTAGGGTTCAACCGAACCCTCTGTTCTTGTTAGACCCGCACTGGATCTAACCTTCTACTTCCTTTTCTAATCGGTTTACCCGTTCTAGATCTAAAAACCCTAGAAACCGATGGCTCTGGTACCATTGTTAGAAACTGTAGATCGTACTAGCGATAGATCCAAGGGGGTTCTTGCTGTTGAATAGTATCATGAAACCTAGAACATCTACTAGAGCATGTAGAACGAGAGAAAGAGAGGGAAGGAAGAAGGTGTTGAACCTGACACCACAGAGGGGGAGGGTTCAGTGGACGCCATGGAGTCGATGTCTGTGCTAGGGCAGCGATGGTCGATGAAGACGGCTTCAGAGATGCGCGGTGGCGACCGGCGGTGAAGGCGGTGGAGTCCGGTGGCGGCGCGGCTGGTGGCTTCCCGTCACTTGCTACGCACCCTCTAGATCGGATTAGGGTTTAGGTGTCGGTGGGGAGCTCGGCTCAAGTCAACCTCATGATTAGAGCCACCGGCCCCCACCTCTTTTTATAGCGCAGGGTGACAGGGGCCCTCCTGCCATGGTGGGTTGGGCGTCCCCGATTAGGGCGTGAATCAAAGGCCCAACTGGGCCGTTGGGTCCAGTTAGGATTAGAGATCAATCTAACACTAGGATGGCGCGCCGGCCGCCATTCCGTGGAATCCGTGCCCCAAGCAAGCAAGGACGCCCGCCTCCCGTCGGTGTTGAACGTACGGAACGCCGCGCCGGGGCGCCATCGTCATGAACACGCTCGTCGCCGGGCACTCGAGCTAGTGGTCCTCGCGCGCGTGCTTGGTGCTCGATCGGGGCGTTCCGGGCCACGCGCGCACTAGCTTGGTGAGCACGGACTGAGTTCGTGGCCAATGCACCGGTCAAGGCATTGCTCAAGTTCAAAAGATGTATGCAAACAACAGAGGAATGGATCAACATGCTTGGTTAATGATAGCCATGTCCATGCTATAGTCAGACGACGAGCTATGCACTGATTCGTGTCTGTACTCAAAATCACTGTTAGTTAATGATAGCCTGAGATGCTTCCTTTGGACTCCCAAGCAAGAGATTCTTGCATGAACATCTATGGTTAATTGGTTACAGGCACAGCATATGTGGTGTGGTGTGCACGAAGAGCGTTCTGATAAGGCACTAGACATATTCAGAGAGCTTCGTTATACTGGGAGGGAGACAGACCAATTCACCATACCAAGTGTGATGAATGCCTGTGCTGATGTGAGTGTGCCAGCAATACACTGTTATGTTAAGAAAAGAAGAAGAAGAGAGAACTAGAATACTAGATCCAAACACTTGGATTCTAGAAGAATGAGATTTACTCTTTGTGGCAATTCGCAGACTGAGAAATTGAGATGTACTCATGGCGTCATAGGTGTACGGGTCATAAGACTGCAAGGAAGAAATTTGAGAGAATATTGTGTCCACATGCTTTCTCGAGGTAAATGAGTTTGCATTTCTTGTTGTTCTCGTTGCTTGCAGCTGCAGCAGGCCAGCAGCCACCGAGGACTGGTCGGTGAAGGTTAATTTTGGGGCATTCCCTTTTCCTTTTCTTCACATGAGCAGCAGCATACATACTACATTCCCTTTTCCTTTTCTTCACATGACCATCACTTGTTTCTTGCATATAAGCAGCTGCAATCCACCTGCCTACCTGTTACATAATTGTGGCAATTTACAAGGGATTTTCGTAGTCATCCTACACAAAATCAAACGAGATCGACAACAATGTGGTGATGAGATGAGAGTATGGGAATTGTGGATACAAAATTAGCAATGCTAACAGGAGATGTTAAAGAACAAAATCTTCACAGAATCGGTTCCCATAAATCCATGTGTTCAGACCATGAACATTTCTTGCTACTGCACTAACCTATAATAGCGTGCTGCATTAGCTGGTATGTTTATTCATAACCTAAATACTAGGCCAATGTCATCCAGAGGGTGCTACCATACTCTCTAGCCTCCTGCAAAGTATAGGAAATTACTTTGGTTGAGCTGCTGCAACTAAAAAGATTAAAAGTAAGACTATTTTTTTGTACGACTTTTTTTGGGGTCACTCATCCCTTCTGGCTATGCGATACCCCGCGCGATAGAAAAAGAAACTACTATCCCTGCGATCCCCGCCTGCTTTGAAGGAAACAAATTGATCACCTAAGGCCACATGCATGGAAGGAAACAATAATTATGCATGTAAGGAAACAATTGGCAAACATCAAGCAAGACTCCTCCCTTCCGGCCATGCGATACTCCACGCGATAGAAAAAGAAACTGCCATCCCTGTGATCCCCCTGCTTTGAAGAAAACAAATCGATCACCTGAGGCCACATGCATGGAAGGAAATAATAATCATGCATAGAAGGAAACAATTGGCAAAGATCAAGCAAGACGACTCAATGAGGTTGACCCTTAATTTTAGTGTTTTCAGCATGCAGACCTGAAATTAAAAAATGGCTGCTCCTTGAGAACATCAGTAGTGCCAAATAAAAGATATGAATGTTATACATGGTGAGACTGGTGAACCTTCTGTAATTTCCTAAACGAATATTCCCACCATTCTTATATAGGTCTATTCCCTTGCGTTTCTTCGTGCTCCAATTAGCATATAATATGAAAGTATTGTTGTGTTCATCACGACTTTCAGTTGACTACTCCCATTAGCATATACTTCATCTGCCCCAAAATATAAGTCGTTATGGAATGTGTGCAGGTCAAAGTTTCTCGACTTTGACTAAGTTCGTAAAAAATACGTACAACATTTATATCTCCAAAAAAGTTGATTATGAAAATATATTCAATAGTCTATGTAATGATACTAATTATATATTATAAATATTAATATTATTTTATACATAATTGGTCGAAGTTAAAAAAAATTGACTTCTCAAAAAGCGAGAATGAATTCTATTTTGGGACAGAGGGAGTATATGAAAGAAGTGTTGAAAATATTTTAATTTTAACAATCAAGTTCGTCTCTGTCTGATTGGTAAGCTTAGCCATCATAATGGCATCAAAAATTTCGATTCTCATGGACACCCTCATGGATCAGTACAAAGCATCCCAATCCTACAGCATACATAAATGGTAACCTTAAAGTTATGATATTTTTAAAGGGTGGACAATAAAGATCATCTTAGACGTTCTGGCGTTAGAGTATATACGTGCAGACACATAGACATGGTGGTGCAAGTGAGCAGCCAGCAGGAGTCAAGAGTTAGGGGGTGTTTGAATCCCAGGACTAAACTTTTGTTCATGTCACATTGAATTTTTAGATATCAATTAGGAGGACTAAACATGAGCTAATTATAAAACTAATTACATAAATTATGGCTAATTCGCTTGCCAGCGCCGTGTACATGATGGTATGAAGATGTGGTGGAACTTATTTGTGGATTTGTTGGTGCACGAAAGAAATGAATATCAAAAATCTCTTCCTGTCGGTATAAACAATGATCTTAGCCGCATCACGGAAAGATCTACACAGTAGAGTTTGTGAGCCTGCGACGCCATGCTCTCTGTGACCGTGTAAATTTCACGAACTTAGCTTTTTAGATTAAATGTCACTTTAACGTCGGTCATATACTTTTTGGATTAAATGTCACTTTAACATCGGTCATATACTTTTACAGTATTGTTATCTTATCGTTCGATCCGTATGTTTTTAGTATAAAAGTTTAGCTGTCCCGTAGCAACGCACGGGCACGAACCTATTTACATATATACTCAAACCTGTGTATACATGATTATATGGAGATACAGTTGAACTTATTCATGGATTTATTGACGTATGAAAGAAATGGATATCGTAGAATTCGTTCTACCGATATAAAATATTATCTTAGCCGTATCACGAAAAAGTCTACACAGTAGAGTTTGTGAGCCTGCGACGTCACGCTCTCCGTGATTGTGTTAATTTCATGAACTTTGCTTTTTGAATTAAATGTCACTTTGACGTCGGTATTTAATTTAATAGTATTGTCATCTTATCGTGCGATCCGTGTGTTTTTAGTACAAAAGATTTAGTTGTCCCGTAGCAACGCACGGGCACGCTACCTAGTCTAATAAAATGTGTGAAGAACCCAGAACAGCAGGGTTTTGTGGTGTAGTTGGTTGTCACATCAGTCAAGGTCCTCGGTTCGAACTTGGGCGAAGCCAAATATTGTTTCATAGGTAGCCTCTCGAGACAGGGGCAGCAGGCCACCAAGACCCTGGGAAAGAGTAGAAAATTTGTTGGCTAATCGATTCGAAATGGGTGGATGTCCGCCAAAGTGCACACCGTCACACTTTAAAAAGGAGTTAGGTTTTTTTCGATAACACTGTGCGTTCGTCCGTCCCGTCAGGATGGACCTGCACACGGGAACGACTCAGCCAAACGCCCGTGCCCCCCGCGCCTTATCCCATCCCGTCCGTGACCCCCGCACCCACTCACTTGCTCCGCTCGCCCGCTCTCCCGCCAATCCTCGACACCCACTCGTTACCGCGCCGCGCACTGTTGTCTAGGCCGCCCCCGAGACGGACGCCGTGCTTGCGCGCCAAGTCACTGCCGCCCCCTCCCTCCCCCCTCCACGACCTCCATGTGACCCCCACCGGAGACGAGGACAGCGGCGGCGGCTCCGACGAGGTAGGTCGGTTCTTCTCTGGTCTGAGCCCTCCTCCTTCTCCTTCTGGGTCTGAGCGCTCCTCCTCATTTTCTCGATCTGAGTCCGCCTCCTCCTCTGGATTTGAGGGACGTGGCGGTGGCTAGGGTTCCGGCGTGCTCTGGGGTCCTATTCCCTCCTCTCTCTGGCGAGCTCGAAGGTGATGGGTCAGGGGCTGTTTTGTACGCTTTTTTGTTGTTTCTCCCGCGTTGCAATGGGTGCTTTGGGATGTTGCAACAGATGATTTTCGAATGTTGCAATAGGATTTTTGGGTCATTGCGATAGATGTTTTTGTGATGTTGCAGTACTACTGCTTGAGATGTTGCAGTACATAATTTTCGATGTTGCAGCACATAATTTTCGATATTGCAGTACATGTTTTTTCGATATTGCAGTACATGTTTTTCGATGTTGTAGTACATGTTTTTTGATGTTGCAGTACATATTTTTTTATGTTGCAGTGAATGTTTCTCAATGTTCCACTACATATTTTTGCGATGTTGTAGTATTTACAACCTAATGTTGCACTGCATAGTTTTTTCATATGTTTTGTAATATTGCAGTTGAAGTGTTTCATGCTCTTTTGGGACATGGGCGCGGTGGGGGAATGAGGTGTGTTAGAGAAGGGAGGATAGGCGCGCGGTGGGGAGCGGAGGACATGGTTTCCGTTCTATTTCGTCCGTGCGTAGGGGGCGGGCGGGGTTCCGTAAGGGACCAGCGTCCGGACGCACTCGCGCGCTGGACGTCCAGGCGCTAGAATCATCATTTTTTTACTGATAGTCTTGTATTCTTTATTTACTCTCTAATATATTTATTTACTCAGCAATTCTCTTGTTGAGTTTTCGGAGGAAAAAACAAAAAAGTTACTACTAACATCCCATTCCATTCCTTCACGTGGCGTAAGGTCTATGCGTGCGCAGCGTAATGCAATCATCTCGAATTCTCCTCATGTCTCCATTGCTTGTCTTCTCCTGAATTGTTTTTGAAAAATTGTCTTCTCCTGAATGTGTGTGTTTTGAGAAGCAGTGTATATTAACATCTCCTGAGTTCTGCTGTGAATTAAAGTCCGAGCGCAGTTCTGATGCGCCGAGGCCCAACAGCAGGCGACAGAGCGGAAGGAGAAGGAGTAGCAGCAAGCGGCGCCGAGGAGCGGCTTCCCACCCTGAGCTCGCAGCCATGGTGAGCGCTGTCACCCCTCCGTTGCTGCTTTGCGCTCGCTCGCTGTCGTGTAGATCTGGGCCGCCGCTGTCTTTGTTTAGCCAAGCGTAGCGCCACGCTGTAGGTTCTCTTCTTGATCCGGTAGGGTGTCCGTGTTGCGCGTGTCGGCGGTCGGTGATTCACGGCTTGCTACCAAATTAGGGCTGGTTCCTATGCCAAGATTTGGGGCGCGTTTGGCTCTCTCTACAGCTCGCCCTTGGGCTTGTGTCGCGCAACTTTGTGTGTTCAACTGATGGCATACTGCAATGACTGCTTAGACATTCTATATGTACTATCTGTAAAAAGCGCTTGGAATTCTCCGTGTATGTCATAATCTTACAGGAGTAAATTAGTGCATGGTATGATATCTTTAATCTCAGTCATTTTGTTGTCCTTCTGAAACATTCAGAAAAAATCAGATTGCTGCATTTGCCATCCGTGCTCAGTGGTAGCTTGCTATTATCAGGTTGCAGTTTAAATAGACCTTTCTATTCTGCTTCAGGCATAACGGGGATTGATTATCTGATTGTTTGTGCTGATGAAGGATTCTCTTCATGCTTCATTGCTTTGTCACCATTGCACCTGGACTTTAGCATGATTCTTCACTGAAGATGCATTGATTATCTTCTGTTGTCTTTTGTTTAATGCTTTTGTTGGATTACTGGGTCCTATGATGGCATGAAATCTTTGAAGACCTGATTATTTCTCGTGATGACAACCATAAGCATATCTTCTGAGGACCGCATGAAGTTCCAATTTGAGTTTTCAATTTCTTTTTCCCATTTATATATTGAACTTGTTTATAAAGTCGTTTGAACAACTACCCTAAATTTAAATTGGTTTATTAGTTGCTGCAATGATTACTTATCTTTTGCCTCCTATCCATCAAATGTTGTTTCAACCTGTGCAACTCGTTTGGTGTTATATAGGTGAACGTTCCTAAGACCAAGAAGACCTACTGCAAGAACAAGGAGTGCAGGAAGCACACTCTCCACAAGGTTACTTCAGTACAAGAAGGGTAAGGATAGCCTGTCTGCTCAAGGGAAAGCGCCGTTATGACCGCAAGCAGTCAGGATATGGTGGTCAGACCAAGCCTGATCTTCCACAAGAAGGTAATACAAGTTTCAAACATATAGTTGTCGATGACCTGATTGATCTGTCGGTACTTTATACCATTTTCCTTTTTATGCCAACATGAATGTTTGAAGATAATTGTGAATTCTAAATGCCTGTAGCGTACGCAGCTTGGTTTATGACAAATGTTGTGATTTTCAGGCCAAGACCACCAAGAAGATTGTGCTGAAGCTGCAGTGCCAGAGCTGCAAGCACTACTCGCAGCACCCGATCAAGGCACTGTCTCATTTCTCTTGGGCTAAACATGTTGTTGAACCAAGTATTTATGTCTGTGTTTGCTCACTCTTTTCTGCTTTCTTCGTCACAGATATGCAAGCATTTTGAGATTGGTGGAGACAAGAAGGGCAAGGGAACATCTCTTTTCTAAATCTGCTCATAGCCTATTTGGATGCTGAAGTTGTGGGTTTTATATTGTTCCTAAAATTTAATGTTACTGGTACTTAAAGCAGACCATGCTATGGAACCAAATTCCAACCCCTAACAATTGCTTTGAGTATTGTGTCGAGTTTTGACTAAATGAAGTTTTGTAGTTTGAATCTTCATTGAATATGTTCTGTTTGATTTTGTGCTTGTCATTCCAATGTGTGTTATTTGAGTCTAAAGCTTGAAAAATTTTACAGCAAAAATGGTTACAGGTAAAATGTTATTGCATGGCTGAATGTGAGCTGAGTCAAAGACTACAGTTCTGTGTAATGTTTCTGAATAGAAACACTGTCACACGCCATGTGATAGTGTGGCGACAGATTTGCTTTGTTTGTGTACATTTGGATCATGGCCAAACATTGTGCTTAACCTGGTTTGTGCGCAAATCTGTGGCAGTGCTTGTCATGTTTACATCTATGGCAGTGCTTGTCATGTTTACTCCTAGACCGTGCGAGGCGTTTGCATTGCTGAAAATTACAATGTCAGATAAAAAAAGGACCAAAATTCTTCAGGTGAAACAAGAGCCGGAATTCAGATGCAAGGAAATTCATCGATCTTGTTCAGATCCTTCCATGGGGTATGATCATATGCAACAACAGGAATCAGATATGCTGGCTACGATCAGAGATCTATGCACTGCAATTTCATGGCTAGACACTAAAGGCTGGGCCCAATTTCGAACCTAGCCCTGCATGGGCGGGCCCAGATTTGATGCGGCGAAGCCCAAAAGGCCCGTCGCGGGGGCAAACCGTACGCCTAGGGCACAGCATGGCAAAGGGACACAAAATGACACAGGTATCAATTTATATATTTTTTTTTATAAAACTTTCTCTAATTATAACTGCATCTTAACATAAACCAAGGGTGCTTTCGGCTTAATGTGCTAATCCTAGAAATGAGTGTCCATGGGTTCTGGTTTGTTGTTTGTTTTTGTCTCAGTAAATGACGTAGTGGATCACTGTGTATGCCCTAAGGGCATGTAATGAGTTGAACTGAGATGTAGCTCTTGAGATGATACTCCCGGTGCGCTTGCAGTAGATAGGCTAGTCGCTTGAATAAGGTAGATTAGTCCTAATCTAGGGGTCTGTTTTGATACCAGAACTAGCTAATTGCTAGTAAGCTTACGAAATTAACTCTAATGCATCCGTACATGAGAGCTAATAGGTGGGTTATATTTTTAGCCAAGTCTTCAACTAATTGTTAGCTAACTAGCTAGCCAACCATAGCTAGTTTGAGCTAATTATTCGTCCTAACTAGTAACTAGGTATGTGTATCAAACAGGCCCTAGTAGCTTTTTCCATCCTTTCTATTGCTATGTGGCAAACTCCGTTTATGTAATGGAAATGGGGCCTCCTCGCTTCAAAAATTGTATGCTAGCATATTTTACATGGAAGATTGTGCAAAAATTGTATCTTAACATATTTTAAAGCGAGTAGTTACCCTTCAGTGCACAAGATGCACTGTTTTTTTATCTCACAATTCTAGAATATCTTGACTTTTGCCAAACAAGATTGTGAAAGCTCTAGTTTGGTTTTGGTGAATTGATGAAACCCTAAGTGCTAACCTAGTTTATCAAGTGATCATGAGATAGGTAGCACATTCCAAGTGGTGAAGCAAATGAAGATCATGACATGATGATGGCGATGCCATGATGATGATAAAGTGCTTGGACTTGAAAAGAAAAAAGAGAAAAAGAAAAGGCTCAAGGCAAAGGTATAAGTGGAAGGAGCCATTTTGTTTTGGTGATTGAGACACTTAGTGAGTGTGATTACATTTAGGTTTGATAACCGTACTATTAAGAGGGGTGAAACTCGTATCGAAATGCGGTTATCAAAGTGCCATTAGATGCTTTAACTCATTGCATATGCATTTAAGATCTAGTGGAATTCTAACACCCTTGAAAACATTTGTGAAAATATGCTAACACATGTGCACAAGGTGATACACTTGGTGGTTGGCATATTTGAGTAAGGGTTAGGAACTTCACCAGCGGAGTGTCCGCTCGTAGAGTGCGGACAGTCTGACGGTGCCACCGGCGCACTGTACAGAAAAGACAGGGTTTCACAGAGCGTAATGAACGTGTCCGATGGCTTAACCTAGGTGAACGGAGGTCACTATAAGTGACCGAACGCTGGTCTCGATAGGACCAATGCGTTCGGTCAGTGGCAGCAGTGAGCGTGCGGTTTTGGTCTCATGACCGAACGCTGGCATGAGAAATGACCGAACGCTCAGAGCCTGAGTCCGATCAGTATGACGTATGATGACATATGCAGCGCATAGGGGCAACGTTGAGTGACCGGATGCTGGGTGAGTCCGGTCGGGCATGACCGGATGCGTCCGGTCATGATTTTTCGCTTTTGGTACCTTATTGGAAACGATCGGACAATCGGACGCTGGTGTTGGTATGTCCGATCACTTTGAGCAGTGCGTCCGGTCACTACTTAAATATACTGATGACCATTGAGATCGAGCGATCAACGTTTGAAGCCGTTGACATGTGGCAAGCATTGGGCGACCGGACGTTGGGGTCCTGCGTCTGATCGATCTGACCGGCGCGTTCAGTCACCCCGAGCAGTGCCCAGTGAAACGGTACAATGGCTCTATTTCGTGGTGTATGTGGGTGTGGGGGGCTTTTGGGGGTTCCATTGGTCTTGAGGGCGTAGGGGGACTTGAGCTCCCCTAGGCCCCCATGCTAGATCTGTCCTTGCCTAGCAACAATGAGGATAATTAACAGAGCCACATCAAGAACAACAAAGACCATTTCAGCAGTTATTGATTCAACAATGAGGATAATCAACTTGTTATAGCAAACTTTATTGATTCACATAGATGGTTCATCGTTTATAAGGAGTTGTTGCTAGTTCTGTCTGCCCCCTTTTTTATATTCTTTATTTACTCTTACTCAGCAATTCTCTTGTTGAGTTTTTGGGGAAGAAAGGTTACTACTAACGTGTCAATTCCATTCCTTCACATGGTGTAAGGTCTGTGTGTGCGCATAATCGCCATCATCTCGAATTCTTGATGGACATCATGTCTCCAATGCTTGTCTTCTCATGATTTTTTGGAAAAACAATTGTCTCCTTCCCTTAATTATCACAGTCGTTCGATTTTCCTCTCTAATCTATAAAACCAGTTTTAATCCCCTTCAACTTTTGAAAACTGTTTACTTTTGCAACCTTGCGATTTTAATAGTGGTCTTGCTGATGTCGTGCCACATTAGAGGGGTAAATCGGACTAAGTTGAAGTTCAAAGAGGTAATTGTGACTAGATTTTTTTTAAGAAAAAACCTAGTTTAACATAAACCCTCGTTTCTATGAATTATTTTTAGATAATTTAAAATATCTAAAAATAATTAAAATTAAAATATATTTTTATATAACAAGATAATGCAATTAAAAAGTCTAAAACCTAGTTTAGTCTTGAAAATTCATAGAAAATTATTTTAGCTCGGAAAATTATGAAACTTGATTCCAATTTTTTAAAACACTTGAAATTGTTTGAATCTTGATGTACACATTTTGTTGCTTATTATTTTCTTGTAGAAGCTCTCGTATCTATTATACTTTGTTGATATCGATCATCTGAACTACATAGAAGCGCCAGTGAAGCATTGTTAGGACCATAGTGGGCACTGGCTCCCTGCCCTAGATCATTTTCCAAAGTATATGAGTTAGTCTACGTGGCTGCATGCACCCTGCCACACATATGGATACATGAATGGACCCTTTTCTTTAATATATTTAATTAAGTTTTACAAACTATTAAATTTAATTAAGTTCTAGTGCAATGATTTATAGAGCGTAACGTGGTATGAAAATCTAGATGGTAGCACATGGGTCATGATATTTATACCGATAGAATCAAGTGACATGAACAAGATATTTCAACTTAGGCACCATAACTTAGAGCATGATTTTTTTTTTAAATACAAAACTAGTTTCATAAATTTCCAACCTAAAACATTTTTATGAATTTTCTATTGTTAAACCAGTTTTAGGATCCTTAATTATATTATCTTTATGTAAAATATATTCAGATACTTTAAATTTTAAAAATTTTCAGATATTTTTATAAAGATATTTCTAGTCTGATATACCTCCTTGAACTTTTTCAACTTAATCCGATTACCTTCTGTGATGTGGCGCAACATCATCAAAACTGCTCAGGTTGTAAAAGTGAACAATTTTTAAAAGTTGAGAGAGGTTAAAAAACGGTTTTGTAGGTCAGGAAAAAATCGGATGACCGTGATAGTTAAGGAAGGTAAATTGAACTTTTTCTCTCCAAAATGAATGTGCGTGTGTGTTTTATGGAGATGTACTTCCTCCGTCCCAATTTATAAGTCATTATAACTTTTTTGAGAATTTAAGCATCTCAAGTTTGACCAAATTTATATAATAAAATAATAGTATTTATGACACCAAATAAGTATAATTACATTCTTATTTTTATAGTACATCTATTTGATATCATAAATCTTTGTAATTTGGAATGATTTATAATTTGAAATGGAGAGAGTATTGTTATAAATAAATTTCACTTTTTAGCAAAAGTAAATAAATTCCGTAGCAGGCCCAATTTATAACCTCATTCGGCCCAGTTCTGCTGTGAAGTACGGGCCGAGCCCAATTCTGATGCGCCGAGGCCCATCAAGTATATATGAATAGGAAAGAGTAAAATGTACCGGAGGTCCATTAACTTTAGATGATGTGTTATTCAGGCCCATTAACTTTAAAACTGCATTTTTTGTCCTTAAACTTTTTAAGTGGTTCACCAGACATCCATACCCCTTCGTTTATGTTTGTATTTTGCATAAACATTCTTCTATTTATTTTTCGTTCACATCTTTACCCTTCTCTGTCTTCTGAGCGCACGGTGTTGACGGGAGAGCGCAGCGAGCATGCACAAAGGCCTGCAGACTACAGTGCGCTAGTGTGTGTGGACTATGGATGTGGGTAGAGATGCGAGCACCAAGAGCCAGCGAACGCCTACGATGCCATCTACAGGGCTCCATGAAGATGGCGATGCGCTAGGGCCTAGACTCCAACGAACGCCTTGTCTTAACGTCTTGGGCTGACGATGCGCCGCCATCTTTGTTCAGCACGCGCTCATAGCACAACGTGGACGGTGAGGCCGCAACCACACCAGCACTTTCTCGAACGCCAACGAGAGGCGCTGCCTCGTGGTGGCGCGCTCTGCGACTGCGCTGGCGTATAAGGAGGTGAAGGATGCATCGTCAAACCGGTCGTTGAGTATCAGCACCGGCTCGACGTCGTCAACCTAGCTCGCCGGCGTACCCCTGCACGACGACGTACATCACGGCGAGCAAAACCTTGGCCTTCCTCTCTCACTTGTGGTGTTTATCACAAACACTAACACACGTTCTCTACGGTGGATACACGCGCGCACATATAGAAGCCTGCACACACATGACACATACAGAGCAGTACAAGCTAACAAGCTTTGTTAACACAGCCACACAACAGCTCTCGTCCTTTCCTTTCGTTTATAGACTATAGTATAGGTACTGCAAGCGATAAGAACCAGGCCATCCACTCAGCAGAGACCATCTAGTCGAAGAGGTGTCCCCGCGGGCGACCATCACGGGGGAGGGCGACGCGTGGGAAGAATGGTTGTTGGCCAGCGACCAAGTGGTGGCCATGGTGCGCTTGTTCTGCACGAGCTCATCAAAGTAGCTTCCCGCAGGGCTACGGTAGTTTCCTACCCATGACCTTATACCTAGACGATGGCAGCTTCTTGCCCACGCCCACCACGGTGGAGCCAGACTCTGCCTCGGCACTTTGCTCGCCATTACCCGTGCGCTGAGAAGATGAAGAGCGGTAACCGTGTGAAAGAAAAACAAACAGAAGGAGATTTTTGTAAAATACAAACATAAAATAAGACGTATGGACATATGATTAACCACTTCAAAATTTAGGGACCCCAAAATGCAGTTTGAGAGTTGATGGACCTAAGTGACACATGACCAAAAGTTAATGGACCTACGATGTATTTTGCTCGATAGGAAACTAGCACACCTATGCACAGTTGTTTTACTCAAAAAATAAAAGAAAAGAAACTATGCGCAGTTGTGCCACATGCATGGGATCCATCTATGTCTTGTCTTCCACTTTGCGCGCCTGGGCTCGACTAGCCCTGGGCGTTTGGTTCTACCAACCCGAATTGATCGGTTCTTCGGTTTTTGAAGAAGTTCGATTCTCAAAAAACCAGTACCGATCGGTTCTTCAAAAAACATGGAACCAACCAAGTTTGGTATTGGTTCTTTCGGTTTGGTTTCGAGTAGAACCAAAAAACCAAACAATACCCTTAATCCATGTAACAACATGTTCAATAGAGTGCTAACTTCTAAAGCAAGGCATCCGCATTCAGCAAGAGTGCAAGACACTAAGACAGCACACTACTACACTAGCACAGCACAACACAAATACTGAAATACATCCAGCCATCCAGGTGACCAGGCAATCGCTAATCAGCAAGGCAATCAGCAAAGCAGAAAATTTTGGTTAGTTCGGTTAACTGAGGGGGAACCGATTTTACCGAACAAATTTTGGTTCCTTGGAAATGAGAACCGAACAGGGAACCGATACTTTGGTTCTCGGTAAATTCGGTTCGGTTCTCAGTTTTTTCGGTTCGGTTCTCGGTAAAATTTGCCCAGGGCTAGGCCCGACGGAGTTCGTGCATCAGACCCTCAGTTCGTGCATCAATCTGTCTTCCTCCCTGGGTTCGTCAATGACATAGTTTATATATGCTGCATGAGATCACTACCGAAAATAGGTGATTTGCCGAGTGCCAAAATATTTTCCGAGTGCATTTCATCGGGCACTCGGTAAAAAAAACTATTTGTCGAGTGCTGCATAAATCACACTGGGCAAAATAATGGCACTCGGCATACTAAACTCTTTGTCGGGTGTTGAAAAAAGACCACTCGACAAACTAAGAAAAAACACTCGGCAAAACAGAGACACTCGACAAAAAAACACCACGTGAACATCCGTCAATTAGTGTGCCTGCTGTTAGGAGTTTGCCGAGTGTCCGTTAGTGGCACTCGGCAAAGAAGTAAGTTTGTCGAGTGTTTTCCTTTAGCACTCGGCAAAGAAATAATTTTGCCAAGTGTTTTTTGGCACTTGGCAAATAAATAAGTTTTTTTTCTCTTCTGACCTTGAAACTTTTTCTACTCTTCACATACAACATGTGGTACTCCATTCTAAGATTTGGTATATTTCTAGATCTGTTTGCTATATTTAATTAATTTATTGAATTTCAAGGAATTTTTTGGTATAAGTCAAATTTGAACCGCAAGTGATTCAAATAATAGAATAAAATGAGTAGAAAAATGATATTCATGTTATTGAGTTTGGTGTGTAGCCTTACCTAGGAAATGAAAAGAAATTTCAAAGATCTTATTCAGGAAACACGACCACGAACGTGTGTCAAATGGTTTTTAAATTCTAAAAAAGCAAACGAAGTCTAAAAATCTTGTGATTTGTTAAGATCTCATGATATCGTACGTGGAGGCCGTGGTAAAAATTTGATAAGGTTTCGCATAATCTGTCATGTACGATGTTTACAAACTAAAGTATTTCAGAAGAAAAAATCATAGCGTTGAGAAGTATTCGGTAGGATTTGGAGTCAAAGTGACGGTCGAATTAGGGTTTGACTTCAAAACTTTTTTGTATAGGCAATAGAGAACAAAGATTGTTTCATGTGAAATTTTGGTAATTCTTTAGATCCGTTTGATAATTTTAATTTATTAAGTGCAATTATAGGATTTTAATTGATATAGATTGAATTTGAGCTATAACTACATGAAATAATAAGTTTTTTCTCTTATGAACTTGAACCATTTTCTACTCTCCACATATAACATGTGGTACTCCATGTTAAGATTTGGTATATTTCTGGATCCGTTTGCTATATTCAATTAATTTATTGAATTTCAAGAAATTTTTTTGGTATAAGTCAAATTTGAACCGCAAGTGATTCAAATAATAGAATAAAATGGATAGAAAAGTGATATTCATATTATTGAGTCCGGTGTGAGGCCTTACCTGGGAAATGAAAAGAAATTTCGGATATCTTGTTCAGGAAACATGACCACGAATGTGTGGCCGAATGATTTTTAAATTCTAAAAAAAGCAAACAAAGTCTGAAAATTATGAGATTTATCAAGATCTCATGATATCATACGTGTAGTCCATGGTAAAAAAATTGAGAAGGTTTCACATAATCTGTCATGTATGATGTTTACTAACTGAAGTATCTCAGAAGAAGAATCGTAGCATTGAGAAGGATTCGGTAGGATTTGGAGTCAAAGTGACGGTCGAATTGCGATTTGACTTCAAAACTTTTCTATATAGGAAATATAGACCAAAGATTGTTTCATGTGAAAGTTTGGTAATTCTTTGGATCCGTTTGATAATTTTAATTTATTAAGTGCAATTATAGGATTTTAATTGATATAGATTGAATTTGAGCTATAACTGCATGAAATAATATTTTTTTCTCTTTTGACCTAAAAACTTTTTCTACTCTCCACATACAACATGTGGTACTCCATGTTAATATTTGGTATTTTTCTGGATCTATTTGCTATATTTAATTAATTTATTGAATTTCAACTAATTTTTTGGTATAAGTCAAATTTGAACTACAAGTGATTCAAATAATAGAATAAAATGAGTAGAAAAATGATATTCATGTTATTGAGTCCGATGTGAGGCCTTACCCAGAAAATGAAAAGAAATTTCGAACCTCTTGTTCAGGAAACACGGCCACAAACGTGTTGCCGAATGATTTTTAAATTCTAAAAAAAACAAACGAAGTCTAAAAATTATGAGATTTATGAAGATCTCATGATATCATACATGTAGTCGGTGGTAAAAAATTGAGAAGTTTTCGCACAATCTATCACGTACGATGTTTATAAACCAAAGTATCTCAGAAGAAGAATCGTAGCGTCGAGAATGATTCGGTAGGATTTGGAGTCAAAGTGACGATCGAATTAGGGTTTGACTTCAAAACATTTTTGTATAGGCAAGAACAAAGATTGTTTCATGTGAAATTTTGATAATTCTTTGGATCCGTTTAATAATTTTAATTTATTTAGTGTGATTATAGGATTTTAATTGATATAGATTGAATTTGAGCTATAACTGCATAAAATAATAAGTTTTTTTTCTCTTTTGACCTTGAAACTTTTTCTACTCTCCACATACAACATGTGGTACTCCATGTTAAGATTTGGTATATTTCTAGATCTATTTGCTATATTTTATTAATTTATTGAATTTCAAGGAATTTTTTGGTATAAGTCAAATTTGAACTGCAAGTGATTCAAATAATAAAATAAAATAAGTAGAAAAATGATATTCATGTTATTGAGTCTGGTGTTAGGCCTTACCTAGGAAATGAAAAGAAATTTCAAACCACTTATTCAGGAAATATGACCACGAACTTGTTACCGAATGGTTTTTAAATTCTAAAAAAGCAAACAAAGTCTGAAAATCATGAGATTTGTCAAGATCTCATGATATCTATGTGAAGGCCATAGAATAAAATTGAGAAGGTTTCGCACAATCTATCACGTACGATGTTTATAAACTGAAGTATCGCAGAAAAAGAATCGTAGCATTGAGAAGAATTCCGTTGAATTTGGAGTCAAAGTGACGGTTGAATTGGGGTTTGACTTCAAAACTTTTTTGTATAGGCAATAGAGAACAAAGATTGTTTCATGTAAAATTTTGGTAATTCTTTGGATCCATTTGATAATTTTAATTTATTAAGTGTAATTATAGGATTTTAATTGATATAGATTGAATTTGAGCTATAACTGTATAAAATAATAAGTTTTTTTTTCTCTTCTAACCTTTAAGCTTTTTCTACTCTCCACATACAACATGTGGTACTCCATTCTAAGATTTGGTATATTTCTAGATATGTTTGCTATATTTAATTAATTTATTGAATTTCAAGGATTCTTTTATATAAGTCAAATTTGAGCTACAAGTGATTCAAATAACAGAATAAAATGAGTAGAAAAATGATATTCATGTTATTAAGTCTGGTGTGAGGCCTTACTTGGGAAATGAAAAGAAATTTCAAAGATCTTGTTTAGGAAACACGACCACAAACGTGTGGTTGAATGGTTTCTAAATTCTAAAAAAAGCAAACGAAGTCTGAAAATCATGAGATTTGTTAAGATCTCATGATATCATATGTGTAGACCATGATAAAAAATTAAGAAGGTTTCACACAATCTGTCGTGTACAATGTTTACAAAAGGAAGTATCTCAGAAGACGAATCGTAGCATTGAGAAGAATTTGGTAAGATTTAGAGTCAAAGTGACAGTTGAATTGAGGTTTGAAAGGACCAAGATGCCTAAGAGGGGGGGGGGGTGAATTGGGCTAATTCTAAAATTCTTTGCAATAATTAAACCCTACGGTTAGCCCACTTCACCCCTTGTGCCCAAAAAGTGTTTCTATTATTCTACCACACAAAAGTTTAGCAACCTATGTTCCAATCCTACTCTAGCATAACAATTCTATAAATATAAAGACAAGAATTAAATTGCTCAAAGTAAATGCTTAAAGTAAATAGAGAAGGAGGAACACGGCGATATTTTGCCGAGGTATCAGAGAGTCGCCACTCTCTACTAGTCCTTATTGGAGCACCTGCGCAAGGGTGTAGCTCTCCCTTGATCCATGCAAGGATCAAGTGCTCTCTATGGGTTGATTCTTTGACACTCCGTCGAAGTGAATCACCCACAACCGCTCACAACTTGAGTTGGGTCATCCACAAGCTCTGCCGGATGATCACCAAGCTTCCAATTACCACCAAGCCATCTAGGTGATGGCGATCACCAAGAGTAACAAGACAAACTCTCACTTGACCACGACAAGCCTAATGAGAAGTGTGGATGCACACTTTGCTACTCTTGCTTTCACTAATGAGGTCTCTCTCTTGGATTCTCAAATCTTAATCACCTCACTAGGACTTTGCTCTTCTTGGCACTCTCAAGGGTGTTTCTCAGCTATTGGAATGAGCAAAAGTGATCCCTTGAGTGAATAGAGGAAGTATTTATAACCCCTTATTCAAAATGAACCGTTATGTGCCTCTGTGGGGTGACCGGACGCTCCAGTTAAGGTGACCGGACGCTCTGGTCAGTTCTCCCTGCCACGGAGTGTTTAAGTTGTGATCAGACACGTCCGGTCATGATTTTCCCTCTCTAGAACTTACTGGAGTCGACCGGACGTTGACACCCAGTGGGCGGTCACTCACCTCTCAGCGTCCGGTCACACCAGATGACTTCACCTTGATCAAATGAACTGACCAGACATTGCGCCAGCGTACGGTCATACTGGAACCAGCGTTCGCTCAACATTTGACCCTCCATTCACTTCTAACTCGCAATCATATGTGAATGAAGTTTGCTCCAATTGATCTAAGGGATTTTTAGGAGCTACCTTGTGCTAGATTTAGCAAGCGTGCACCACACCTAACCCACTAGACTCACCTAGGTCAAGCTACCCATCCATACCCCCCTTAATAGTATGGCCAAAGGAAAAACAAAGTCCTAAACTACTCTAAGTGTCTCTTCAACACCAAACGACACTTAGAACTAGTCCATCCTTAACCTTGTTGTCCATCCTTTGAAAACCGAAATGATTTCCATCGTAGGGGCATGACAACCATGATTGCCCAATCAATTGCCATTACCGTGACCTAACTTAATTGCATCTACAAAACACACATTAGTTATAGTAATCACGTAGTGTCATTAATTACCGAAACCCAACTAGGGGCCTAGATGCTTTTAGGGTCTGACTTCAAAACTTTTTATATAGGCAATAGAGAACAAAGATTGTTTCATGTGAAATTTTGGTAATTCTTTGGATTCATTTGATAATTTTAATTTATTAAGTGCAATTATAGGATCGTAATTGATATAGATTGAATTTGAGCTATAACTGCATGAAATAATCAAATAATATTACTAGAAAAAACAAATATATATATTATTTAGTGAATTTGAGAAGGTATTTTCAAAGTACATTGAAACAAATTGAGGAAAACATGTTATGGAAAAGGAGGAAAATAAAAAAAAATATGTTTGCCGAGTGCCTATGATCTGACACTTGGCAAAACTGGGGTTTGCTGAGTGTCAGACCTAGAACACTCAGCAAACCGCTTCACGGGCCCCACACACACACAGTAGTTTAAGGTTTGAAAATGAAAAAAAAACAAAATGGGTTTGCCGAGTGCCCGCGATCTAGCACTCGACAAACCTTGGCTTTGTCGAGTGCTAGATCGCAGGCACTCGGGAAACCTCCATCATGCACAGCCCTGGCCACACACACACGCACACACTCACACATGCACAACCACGCCCGTGCTCGTGCTAGCCGCCGGCCCCACTCCGGCGCATCGCTCGCGCCAGCCGCCGACAGCGTGCCCACGCCAGCTGTCGGCTTCCCATGCTCGGCGCCCAGCCCCTCGCGTCTAGCCCCCACATGCCACCGTTGGCCCCATGCCCACACCCCTCCCCTGCTCCAGTGGTTGCCACCAGCCACCTCACTCGACTATGCCTTTGCCAGCTCGTGGTGTCGTGCGTGTGGCCATGCCCCTCTTGCGCTCATCCAAGTGCCCAAGCCGAGCAGAAGTAGGCGAGCCACCCTGTGCATAGCCACCCTTGCCACCCCTTGTGCCCTGCCCCATGGCCACTGACCCCTGCACCACGCCACTCCTGCCGACCCCTTGTCCCGCCCCCTGCGCCTCGATCAGGTAAGCACCCTAGGATTCTAGAATGACTAATCATTGCAACATTATTTTGTAAGCACCTTGTTTAGCAACATTACCTTATCTGCTGACACTAACATAGCAATGTGTCAATGTTAGTACCCTATAATAGTTGATGGAAACATAAAGATGTTATTGCTCTTAAGGCGCTACTTTCACACTTTATAGCTAATTGAATGCACTGGAATTCTTAGTTTGATCTAATGGTCTGATGAGTGTTATATTGTTGTGTATGTGGTTATCGGCCATCATGTCAGTTGGTTTGTTGTAGGTTTTGGTTACCTCACCATGCAGGGGAGGTGCTATCGAAATTTACAATTGACACTATTATATTCCTTTGTTGTAGGAGAGGCTATTGCAAAGATCATTCCCCACCATCCTTGACTCGTCACTTTATAGGACAACAAGGTGAGGCATCTTACACCCCTCTTTCCATATGATGTTCGTATATCACATAACCTAGCTAGGTGTCTCCCATTCGAAAGAGATACAGTTGGAAATATGCAGATCTTTGCATATCTATAACCGTATCTGTTTCGAATTGTACATATTTTTTTGATAGCCCGAGTATGTGTAGATGGGATTAGTTTCCATGTTGTACTCTGATCTAAGATAGTGTTTCAACAGCATCTCCCTGTTATTCTTCGGATACACAATCTCCCTACCAGGACATGTATTTAGAGAACAGCGGGGAAGGTGCTACCGAAATCTTGGGCTAGTCAAAATTCGACAATCATCCGTCTTACCAAGAGACGATGTCTATATTGTGGCTCAACAGGCCATGTAAGTTTATTATCTCTCATACCCATGCCAAACTATAGACTCTCTTAAGGGTTGGGATGTTGTGTACAAGGTATCACCACACGATAAACTACCTGTCCCAAACAATCAAGATTACAACATAGATCCCAACACATATGACGAAGAGTTCTTTCAAGAAGATGGGATCGAAGGGAGTTTTGAGATAGACTTTATCGAAGCTCAGGGTATGGAAGTAGACAATGAAAGTGGTGCTGACGAGGATGCTAAAGACGAGGTTCAGAATGTGAAGGACTTAGAATTACTTTAGCGATTACATCTAAGCAATGATGATGATGATGACATTCCTCCTTCGGAGCATGGGGATGATTATATCGACATGCGTGATAGTGATGATGAGACTTATGATCCAGCTAATCCCAATCATGATGATTATTTCTAATACATGTATGATCCATGCTAATTGATTTATTATTTGTCATACCATGTTATTTTCTAAGTATGTTTTGTTTATTTTGCATCTATTTTGATGTATTATCTGTGCTAATTGGTTTACTCTTTTTAATTGTAGATGATTGAACAATAGATGGGCGATATGAAGAGGATAACGTCACTTTACTCAAAAGCGACAGCGACGCATAAAGGGTTCGATGCAGCTGAGGGGTCTAGGAAGAGACCTCAGGGTAGACCCAAGGGTCGAGGGAAGGGTGGAGGCAAGACAAGGCCACCATCGCCTATACCTTTGTCGTTGTCTGAGTTACCTTTCGCTCACTCATCCTCTAAGGAGGAGGAGGTATAGGTGGAGGAGAAGGTATAGGTGGAGGAGGAGGCAGGGGTGGAGGAGGAGATAAGGGGTACCTCTTCCTCTACTTCATCGCATGTGTGGTTGCAAGGTCCCTCGACCCTCCTGAGGCGACCGATGCCTCTTGAGAGACGCCCGCTGATTTGACCCGATGGAGACAAGTAAGTAACTTTAGATGTTATCACTAATTTTTCATTTGATATGTTCAAAATTACAATAGAAACTAATAATTTATCTTAATCACTTGGGCATGGGTTAGAGGAAGGTCGGTGGGGGTGATCACGCACACCATGTGAACAGTATCCTTGGTATTTTGATCAAGGAAAAGTTCCCTGTCCTGGTGCAGTTCGGTGGAACTATCGAGCCTGCCTACACATGGGCCCACTATGCCACCATCCCCGACGCCCCTAATCAGGATGGCAGGGTATTCGACGACAAGGCGCAGCGTGCCAAGGCCAAACTTTGGGTAAGTCTTTCTCGCACTACATTGCTCAATACATCGCATTGATTGGACATTCTTGAAATAATGACTAGATACATCGCGTCTATATGCAGGATTTCTTTAGATGCGAGGAGGGATACGAGGCCAAGGCGGATGTTGTGGCTAACAAAGCCTGCCAATAAACTCATCAAGGACATGCACTATGAGCCGTGCATCCAGGCCGTGATCCAATACCACGCGGAAATCCTTAGAGTGAGGGTCCCAAAAAGTGCGGCAAGAACCATGAGGCTAACCCTAGAACAATACCTAAAGGTAAATATAGAACATTAATACTTATTTTTTCTGAGATTAATTATGCTTAATTTCATCTTCTTATGTCATATACTTGATGACGTAGGTGCCTCCGTGGTGGTGCACCTACAATCTATAGTGCTGGCCCTAGATGGTGGACAGGTGGTGTGACCCCGCAAGGGAAAAGAATCACAATGCTTGACGGGAGCGGCATTTGTTGATGCCAGGTGCACCACACCATCAAAGCAACCTCAACCTCTTAGGATATGTGGCTAAATGGATGCACGAATTCATTTCTTTATTTTAACGCTCAATTCTACATAATTTCTAATCATATTGCTTTTTTTGCGGTCGGCGGCACATGGTGGCGAGCCTTGCTCCTAGTTCATGGCATATGCTTTGGCCCACAAGGGCAAATCAACGACCGACATCAGCCTACAACCTAGAGGACCCGCCCTCAGCGTACAACAACGAGTCCATCCACAGCCGCCTTGATGGATACACATCGATGGTAAGGGCGGTCCATGGCCCAGAGTATGATCCAAGCACCAATGACCTTGATGGAGAAGTGGTCATGAGGATGGGAGGAGGCAAGAAGCATGTACGATTCTGGATTGGCGACGGCAAAATCGACACGACTAGTACTCCCACTCTTTCCCATATTCAAGCACGGAGCACGAGTTCTAGCCCGGTGATACGCCCACGACCAAACTCTACACGGTTCCAGATGAACGGACTCTAGGTTATTTTTGTTTTATTCATCGTTCATTGATTTTTACATACTTTTACATTGCATTGTAACATTGGGATGAAATATTGTAGGCTCAGCTGGAACAAGAAACGAGGTGCTAGGAGGAGCTAGAGACGAGGATGGGGGTAGATCGACAGAGGATGGAGGCAGAGTGGTAGAGGATGGAGGCAGAGCGGTTGTAGATGTTTGAATATATGAGGGGTGTTTACATTGCAATCGATCAACCTCTGCCACCGATGCCAGTCCCTCCTCCTCAAGCTGATCCAAATACTATTTTAGGCACTATGAGTCACTTTACAACCTTATAATCATTGTTTCTAGTTTATGCAGAATCAATCTTACAAAGATTCCTAGACACTAGAAACTTAGTGACTAATGCTATATGTTTGTTACCAACTAGTACTTAAGCAATCATACTAGAGCACAATGCAACTGAGAAGATATTGCTGATAGTTGTAAGGGTTATACTAGTTAGGCAGCATAGAGACCATACGTGTTGTTCAATCTTGTCTCACACAAGCAATCTCTTCTCCTTTGTGCAGAATCAATCGGCGACATCGAATGAGCCTCATGACCCAGCGTGGTCGCAGTGGAACCCGTGGCCTAAGTGACTACTTGTGATTTTATTTGCATTTGCATTTGTGGATTACCTATGACTACTTGTGACTATTTGTGGTTGTGAATGAACCTACTGGTGATTCTAAAGTTTATTTGCATTTATGTGTTGTTGATATATCTATATGAACTGCCTGTGATGCCTATTGTGAACTATCTGTGATGGATGTGATGTTTATTTGAATGCGGTACGTGGCTATGACTGAACCAAATAAACTGATTATATGTGGCAGCTTTGTTGAGTATTACACTCGGCAAAAGGGCTATTTGCCGAGTGCCATGAAAAATACACTCAGCAAAGCGAACACGTGGCAAAAATCTGCGCATTCTGGGACTAAAATGGCTTCTTTATCGAGTGTCTACGCTGTGACACTCGGCAAAGAAGCCAACATTTGTACGTTCTGGGCCAGTCTTTGCCGAGTGTCCGGTATTTGACACTCAGGCAAAGAAGGCAGGTTTGCCGATTGCCCGGGATTTGACACTCGGCAAAGAAGCCAGTTTTACCGAGTCCCAGATTTGACACTCGGCAAAGGACGTAGGTTTGTCGAGTGTTAGGTCCGGGACACTTGGCAAACGCGTCGTGACCATCTCCGTGCCGTCACGTTACTTTTTTTCGCCGAGCGTTGGTTTCAGCTCTCGGCAAAGTATTTACCGAGTGCCCGATAGAAAACACTCGACAAAACGACATTTGTCGACACTATAGATGTTGTGTGCTATTTGCCAAGTGTTACACTCAGCAAATCCTTTGCCGAGTGTTTTTTGAGCTTTGCTGAGTGCTTGTGGCATACGGCAAAGCCACTGTTTCCGATAGTGGATGATGATGATCAAGACAGAATGCCGCTACAGGCCTCAGGAAATTAGACGTCCATCACGTGATGTGATACTGGTGTAGCACAGCACTGGCACATGTTCACTCCAACGAACTAGCAAAACACTGCTACAGATCAAGCATAAGTCGTTCGTTCCAGACTCCAGAGATGAAGATCTGCTGTAAATAATAAAAACACTTCAATTCTGTTGTCTAAAGATGAGTTTTTATTAGACCAGTTGACTGAACAAAGAAAGTTATTTCTCAAGGGCTACGTTTGAAGGGCCAATAAAACCTAAACTTCATCTAAAATTCGTTATGCAAGTTGATCTTGTGGCAAATATCTCTCTATTTGCTCTAATAGTGGCATGGGAACTATGGAAGGAGAGGAATGGAAGGTGCTTTCGCTAAGCCTCCTCCACGGTTATGCAAATCCTCACGCATATCAGGCACATGGTAGACCAGTGGATAGATGCCAGGGGTGGTGAAACTAGGTTGTCTCATGCATGAGTAGTCGCCTTGTTCTAAGTCCGCTAGGAGGGGATATGCTCATTGTAAGATGATTTGCCCCCTAGTGCGCCACTTCGTGGCACCTTGTTGTAAACTAACTATTTCTCAATTTTAATACAATGATGTGCAAACCTTTTTGCGTATTCGAGAAAAAAGATCTTATGTCAAATATGTTGTTGGTCCTTGCTCATCATATGTTTCTCTTATTTGTGTCAAAAAATTAAAATGGTTATGAACAATAAGAAATATATTTCAAGTTAATGTATTGTGCCATCTATGAACATTCACTTTTTTTTGTGAATTATACAAGTACAGACATTGATGTTCAACACGTATGCACACTCACCCCTATGAACACACGTACGCAAACCCTACCCCTATGAGCACCTCCAAAAGATTGTGCCGGCACATCTCGAGATTGAAAAAGTCACCACAAGCGCCTCTTTATAGACGAGAACATCGCCTATCACTGAAAGCACAACGCCATTAAATCCTAAAATAAATCTAGGAAAATACGAGCACCCGTGCCAAGTCGATGACTTAACCGAGTGAGTAGGTTTCACCACAAGGAACCTAACCAACTGAGCTAGGCTTAGTTTGTGAACATTCACTTATCTGACATAACACTAACACAACCGACTATAAAGATTCAGTCATAGCATGATTGGCCTATGGCCATTAGCATTTACCAAAGCAAGTCTCATGGGCAAAGCCACGAAGCTCTATAATCTAAATAGGATCTTTTAGGGTTTAGGCTACACTAGACTGAACCGTACGTAGAACAACTTTCATTGCTTGTTGAACGCATATTCATCGGTCTACGACTCATGAGTCATGGCCAATAATTGAGAGAACGATTAACTAACTGTAGTAACATCAAAAGTAAAACAACCATATGCATAGTGCTTGTGTATACGAAATTATGTTGCAAATTTTATGACTATTTACTTAATTGTATATGAATTTTTTTACGACGTGTCCTAAGATAAAATCCTGGATCTACCACTGTTGCAGGGATAGCATATTTGATTTTCAAAGGAGTAGAATCAAAATTGACTGAACACAAGGTGGATGAATGGGAATGAGTGATCATTAGTCGTCACAGCGCTAGTGGTAGAAAACACGTTGACTGAATAATTTGAAGTCTCAGAGAAGATAAGAAGCCAGGTCAATCATTCTGAACAAGGTCGAACACAACACAAACAATGGAAATGAAATGGTCATTACATCCACTTTTTTTGAGAGCGTGCCATTATGACACATGTTTCATTAAGTAGAAGTAGAGGGTCAAGGTTACACCAATCCAAAGCAATCCATGGATTACCGAGGAAGGATGAAACAGTGACAACAGTCACCTAAATTACATTTTGGACCTAATTTTCAGAAATGATTTGCAACAAGCTATAAGCCACCAAAGGTAGTAAACTCCTCAACTGCTTGAAACCAGCCGCGGCCCATTGAAAGCCCTAGTTTGGTTTTGACTAATTGATGAAATCATTTGGACTAACCATATGTCTGAGTGTGTAGATGAGATAGGTTGGTCCAAGTCCAAGTGATGGAGCTAAATGGCACTCATGTGATGGAGATGGCAAAAAGATGGTGATCAAGTGCTCTAAATTGAAAAAGAAGAAAGAGAAGAACAAAATGAGCTCAAGGCAAAGATATATTTGATAGGGCCATTTTGTTTTGCCAATCAAGACGCAATAGAGTGTGTGATTGGGTTTAGGATAGATAGTCATACTATTAAGAGGGGTGATCTCATAGTTAATACAATTATCAAGTGCCACTAGGTGAATTGACTCCATGCCTATGCATTAGGACCTAGTGAGTGCTAACATTCCTTGAAAATGTTGGTGAAAATTGCTAACTCATCACGTACACAAGTGTTGGAAACATTGTGGAGTTAACACATTTGCACAAGGGTTGAAGTGTTGGTAGTAAAGAAAGTGCTCTGGGTGCATCGGACAGAGGAGACGCAATCATTAGACAAATGGTCCTTGTGTCCGATAGCTAACCCTAGGTGCTCAGGCGGCGACAGAGCACATCGGGCACTAAGTATCATGGAAATCGAACAAATATGTTTGCGCCCGATGTGTTTTGGCTCCTCTCTATCTTGCAAAATAATTCTTCAGACATATTTCACTATTGACATCAGAAAATTTTGGCTAGTGTCCGATGTGACTAAGCATCGTCCAATGGCACTATTAAGGCAAAGGAGGTTGGCTTCACTGTGGACATCAGACGTGGAGAGACTGTCCGATGTGAACCATTGGATGCGTTCGATGTGGCTCAACGCTCTCTGGATGCTTACTAGTAGATATTGGATGCTAGCGGGGTTTGTCCGATGTGACATCGGATGATGAGTAAGGGAGTTGAATGTTGGTCGCCAATGGTAACTTTCAAATGGCTAGTGACACATGTCGGCTCGCTATGGCATCAGACGCTGGCACTTTTATCCAATGCCCCATCGTTTGTGCCAGCAAAACCAGTGAGGGGAGTAACGGCTATGTGAGGCTTGTGGCCTCTATAAAAAGGACTTGGCCGACTCTTGCTCACTCTCTCAGCTCTCTAACTTGTTGATACACCTTGTGAGCATACTCTCACACCTCCCACTCATCTAGCTCTTTCATCCAAAGTGAGAATGGGAGTGATCCAAATGCATTTGCATTGAGTTTGAGAATCTAGTGGCACTTGGGATCATGTTGGCTGCGTGATTGCTTGTTACTCTTGGTGGTTGGCGCCACCTAGACGGCTTGGAGCAGCGGTGACCGTTGAGCAGAAGGTGGCGATTGTTTCCAACTTTGATCGGTGTTTTATGAGGGGTTTTTGTGCCAATTCCCCATGGAAGATCGCAAAAGGCAACTCTAGTGGATTGCTCGTGACTTGTGTACCCTCATCTTGTGTTTGTTCCTACGGTGTGTATGGCTAGACGTGTAATGCCTATTAGCGTGTGAACACCAAGTGAGTGTGTCATCACAACGAAGGCGTAGATTGCGGCAAGCAATGGAACCTTGGGGATAAATCTTGTGTCAATTGTCTCTTGGTATTCTTATTAGACACTTGCTTGGCTCAGTATATCGATCCCTACCTCTCCTTATATTACATTTGGTAATAATCTTGTCTTGTGTAGTTGTAGCTTGCTAGTGTAGCTAGGTTGTGTGACTTAGAGTAATTAGTTGTTTCTTTCACACTAGCTAGCTCACTAGTTTTTTTGAGTAGTGACATAGCTTCACTATTTGATATAGAGATCAAAGAAACTAGCATTCGGTAGGTGGCTTGCCTTTTCAAGTAGAGCTAGAGCAAAACAACTTTTATCGCCTAATTGTTGTCTAACCATTTTCTCTAGTGTTTTTTAGAATTTTAATTAGGCTATTCACTCCCTCTACCTATTTAAAACCTTTCACCCATAGGTTCCCCTCATCGACGATCATGTGGAAGACCTGATCTAGCATCGTGGCTTGGTTGTTGAATTTCCTCGAATTCCTTTCCTTCCAGAGCTGCCAGCCAATCAACAACATCATTGAGTCGAAGCCCCATCTACGGTCTTTTTCAATCCGCTTCCCTGCCATGAGCCACCAAGACCAAAAATAGGTACCGGTCATTGGCATCAATTTTGTCCGGCCAAGGATGGCAAGGGCTGTACTCCACACCTGACAACTGAAATGACAGAAAAGTAGGGTGTGATCAATGTCTTCAGTGCCTACCCCGTAGAGGATGGAAGTCAAAGTTTCCTGCAGCCCATGTCGATGTCGTGCCGCCGTCCAGCAATGTTTATGCAGCGCAAGCCAGAAGAAGTGCTTGACCTTTGCCAGGGCGGAAACTTTCCATATTTCTTTCGCACCCGGCAGTTGCGAAGCTCTAACGAAGAGGGCACGGTAGGCCAACGAGGCAGAGTATAGGGAGTTCACACTCCATCTCCAGCGCAACGTGTCTATGATGCCCTCCCTCAACTGCATGCTCTATACAACGCCCCATAGGTTCAAGTATTCAATGAGCACAGGCACCTTAAGCGGACCAGTCATGTCTTGCACCTAGGAGTTTCCCGAGATCGCATCCACCACCATGCGTCGGAGATGGTTCTGTGGAATGGCGTGCAATATTGACTGTGCCACTTTGCTGATCGAGGAGCCATCCTCTATCCAGCGATCGAGCCAGAATAACGTTGTGGTACCATCGCTTAGGACGGAATCAGTGGCTATGTTGAAAGCCGCCAATACCTCCTTCCTCACTACAAGATGGTAGGGCAGCCCATGGGCACACTTGCCCGGTTTATTATATTGCTCTATCACTTGTATTTCAATTCCTAGTACAATTGTGTAGAGCTTGCTTGCTTACCTTGTGTAGCTAGTTAAATTGATTAGTTGTAACTAGCTCTCTTACTAGCACACTAATTAGTGTAGTAGAAACATAGCTTAATTGATTATGTGATATTGATATAGATATCATAGTGACTAGCATTGTGTAGGTTGTGCTTACTAGTGGTAAAAGTAGAGCTAGAGCAAATTGCTATTTCGCCATCTTATTGTCTAACAAGTTGCTCTAGCCAATTTGTAGAGTTTTTATTAGGCTATTCACCCCCTCTAGCCATTTAGGACCTTTCACTCATGTGTTCGTGAATTCCTTGGCATGGTAGAAGTACCAGATCTTGGTTGTAGCCGTTGTTATCGAGACCAGTGCCCAGCACCGGCTCCAGATCAGCAACGAGAATCTCGGGAGGAGCGGCGCAGACGTCGACGCTGTGGACAAAGTGGACATCGTCACCTCCAAAGCAGTGAAAGGTCCTAATAGCTAGAGGAGGGGTGAATAGCCTATTAAAAATTTCTACAACAACACTTAACAAACCGGTTAGATAATTATGAGGCGAAGCAAGTGTTGCGCTAGCCTACTAAAATAGCAAGCCACCTACCACAATTCTAGTTTATATAGTTTCTATCCACACAAAAGCAATGACACTACACTAAGTTAATGTGCTCTCAAAGGTTAACTAAAGAGCCACACTAACCAAACTAACAAGCTCTCACAACTAGCTACACCAAAGAGCTTGACAACTAGTTTGTGGTAAAGTAAAGAGAGTGAGCAATTTATTTATACCGCCGTGTCGAGGAAGGAGCCAATCAATCACAAGAATGAATACCAATGAAGACCAATCACCTCAGAATCAAATGATGAACACAATGATTTTTTTACTGAGGTTCACTTGCTAGCCGGCAAGCTACTCCTCGTTGTGGCGATTCACTCACTTAGAGGTTCACGCGCTAATTGGCTTCACACGCCAAACCCTCAATAAGGCGCTGCACAACCAATACAAGATGAGGATCACACAAGCCACGAAGCAATCTACTAGAGTACCTTTTGGCTCTCCATCGGGCAAAGGTCAAGAACCCCTCACAATCACCACGATCGGAGCCAGAGACAATCACCACCCTCCGCTTGACGATCCTCACTGCTCCAAGCCATCTAGGTGGTGGCAACCACCAAGAATAACAAGCGAATCCCGCAGCGAAACACGAACACCAAGTGCCTCTAGATGCAAACACTCAAGCAATGCACTTGGATTCTCTTCCAATCTCACAAAGATGATGAATCAATGATAGAGATGAGTGGGAGGGCTTTGGCTAAGCTCACAAGGTTGCTATGTCAATGTAAATGGCCAAGAGAGTGAGCTTGAGCCGGCCATGGGGCTTAAATAGAAGCCCCTACGAAATAGAGCCATTGTACCCCTTCACTGGGCACAACACGGGGTGACTAGACGTTCCGGTCATATTGACCAGATGCTGGACCTCAGCGTCTAGTCCATGATGCGTGCCACGTGTCCCCTCTCTTCAAATGTTGATCGCCCGATCTCAACGGTCAAGTGATGGCCGGATGCAGTAGCTCAAAGTGACCGGACGCTAAACCCTAGCGTCCGATCATTTTCAGTAAGCATCTAGAGATGACTTTTCATGACTGGACACATCCGGTCATGCTCGACCAGACACACCCAGCGTCTGGTCACTCAGCGACTCCTCTATCCGCTGCCACGTCAGTAGGACCGGACGCACCCTATCAGCGTTTGGTCACTGAGTGACCCAACGTCTGGTTAGAGACCGACGCTACGTGCCCTCTGCTGTCACTGACCGGAACACGCTGGTCCAACTGAGACCAGCGTCCTGGTCACTTACAGTCACCTTCGTCTTTTCTGTCTAGAGCGCCGGTGGCACCGTCGGGCTATCCGCACTCTACGGGAGGACACTCCACCGATGAAGTTCCTAACTCTTGCTCAAATGTGTCAACCACCAAGTGTATCACCTTGTGCACATGTGTTAGCATATTTTCACAAAACATTTTCAAGGGTGTTAGCACTCCACTAGATCCTAAATGCATATGCAATGAGTTAGAGCATCTAGTGGCACTTTGATAACCGTATTCCGATACGTGTTTCACCCCTCTTAATAGTATGGCTTTCGAACCTAAATGTGATCACACTCTCTAAGTGTCTTGACCACAAAAAATAGCTTCTACTATTTATACCTTTGCCTTGAGCCTTTTGTTTTTCTCTTTCTTCTTTTCAAGTCCAAGCACTTGATCATCACCATGGCATCACCATCATCATGTCATGATCTTCATTTGCTTTACCACTTGGAATGTGCTACCTATCTCATGATCACTTAATAAACTAAGTTAGCACTTAGGGTTTCATCAATTCACCAAAACCAAACTAGAGCTTTCAATCTCCCCCTTTTTGGTAATTGATGACAACCCTTTCACAAAGATATGAATTGAAATTTAATTGAATCCATGTTACTTGCCCAAGCATATTTACCATGTGTAAAAGGATATGGACAAGTTTCATGAACCCCAAATGGTAGCAATTGCTCCCCCTACATATGTGCTAAGAGTTTGGATTGAAGCTTGCACATATGCTTAGATAGGAAATATAGGAGGCAATGTCTACCAAATGATGCTAAGGTATAAAAGATGGACCTTTAAACGTGATACCAATCGGAGTGCACCATTATACCATCCTTAGCACCATGGTTAGCTCGATACCACTTGGAAGCACTTGGTAATGAAACCATTAGATAAACTTATGCATGCTAGATTTTCATTTCATCATTCGAACCTACAACTAGCATACACCATATGTCAAGTTCTCCCCCTATCACTTATATCTTTATTTCTTTCCCCCTTTGTTGTCTTTTCACCATCTTAGTACATTAATATCTTTGTTTTTCTCTCCATGTACTAATATCACTAATATCTTTGTTTTTCTCCCCCTTTATCATCAATGACCACAAAGATTCAAAAAATAGATAGGTTGAGATTATCAATGTCAATCAATGGGGTGAGGATCATTTTCCTAAATTTGGTTCAATCTAGAATACTTGCCAAAGACATTTAACTTGGTTTGATCCAAGGACTAGCTTCTTCACACCTCCAAATAAGGGTTATCTTGTACCATGTTGAGTTAAACACTTAGAGCTCATTTTCTAGATTAAACACTAGGTTTACAAGCCCATAAACATGTCATATGCTACCACTAGAACAAGTCAAGTATAGAAGCAATAGTGGTACCATACAAACATCAAATTCATTTGATTTTCATGAATGAGCCTATTAAAATTGAGAGATGACTAGATGCACTAATCATGTCCTTAGCAAGGATGTATGCCATGCCAATCAACTTTTACCTTGGATTGCTCGAAGGAGAGGCATGTCATATAAGTGGGGGGTGCATCAACACATATTTGAGAAATCCAATATGTTCAACTCATTCCTTAGCTTGCAAAACCTTTTCTCATCCAATGGCTTGGTGAATATATCAGCAAGTTGATCTTCGGTGCCAACACTCTCAAGGCAAATGTCCCCTTTTTGTTGGTGATCTCTTATGAAATGGTAGCAGACATCAATGTGCTTTGTTCTTGTATGTTGAACCGGATTGTTGGTCAACTTGATTGCACTCTCATTGTCACATAGCAATGGCACTTTCTTGAACTTGATTCCAAAGTCACTCAAAGTGGCCTTCATCCAAAGTATTTGTGCACAACAACTATCGGCGGATATGTATTTGGCTTCGGTGGTTGATAATGCAACACTATTTTGCTTCTTTGATGACCATGAAACAAGTGATCTTCCCAACAATTGACATGTGCCCGAGGTGCTCTTCCTTTCAACCTTGCATCCTACATAATCCAAGTTGAAGTAACCAACTAGCTCAAACTTTGCTCCTTTGGGATACCACAAACCAACATTTTGTGTATGCTTCAAGTACCTCAATATTCTCTTAGTAGCCTTCAAATGACTTTCTCTTGGTGAGGCTTGAAATCTTGCACACATGCATACACTAAACATGACATCCGGCCTTGATGCGGTCACATAGAGTAGGCTTCCAATCATAGACCGATACAATTTTTGATCCACCATATTTTCACTTGCATCATTATCCAAGTTGCCATTGGTTCCCATTGGTGTGCTAATGGCTTTACTATCACTCATGCCAAACTTCTTGATCATGTCCTTGATATACTTGCCTTGACTCACAAATGTATCATTCTTCAATTGCTTGATTTGAAGACCAAGGAAGTAACTCAACTCTCCAATCATGGACATCTCAAACTCATTAGCCATCATCTTTCTAAACTCATCACAAAAATCTTGATTGGTTGATCCAAATATAATGTCATCAACATAGATTTGCAACACAAATAAGTCTTTTCTAATCTTTTTGACGAAAAGAGTGGTGTCAACCTTGCCCATTATGAACCCTTTAGAGAGTAGAAAGTCCCTCAATCTCTCATACCGTGCTCTAGGTGCTTGCTTAAGCCATACAATGCCTTCTTCAACTTGTACACATGGTCAGGCTTCTTGTCATCTTCAAAACCGAGAGGTTGCTCAACATATACTTCTTCATTGATGTAACCATTGAGAAATGCACTCTTGACATCCATTTGATAGAGCTTGATGTTGTGGGCACAAGTATAGGCTAGCAAGATTCTAATTGCTTATAATCTAGCAACCGGGGCATATGTTTCTCCAAAGTCAAGACCTTCAACTTGTGTATAGCCTTGTGCTACTAATTTTGCTTTGTTCCTTACTACTATCCCATCTTGATCTTGCTTGTTTCTAAAGACCCATTTGGTTCCAATCACATTGCATCCCTTTGGTCTCTCTACTAATTCCCATACTTGATTTCTTGTGAAGTTATTCAATTCTTCATGCATAGCATTCACCTAATCAACATACTTCAATGCTTCATCTATCTTCTTTGGTTTAATGGATGACACAAATGAGAAATGCTCACAAAAATGAAGCCAATCTAGATCTTGTTTGTACACCTCTAGAAATATCACCAATTATAGTGTCCAATAGATGATCCCTTGCAATATTGGTTGGTTGGAGGATTAGAACTTGATTGCTTGCACTTACTTGATCATTGGGTTGAGATGATGTACTAGCCACTTGATCTTGTTCATTATCATGAGAGCCACTTGTACTAACTTGATTTGTATCATCTTGCACAATTGAGTTGGAGAGCACTTGCACTTGATCATTTTCATCATCATTCACTTGCATAGGCCTCAATTCACCAACATCCATGTTCTTCATGGCATTTGAAAGTTGAATGCCTCTAACATCTTCCAAGTTTTCATTCTCTACTTATGAACCCTTGGTTTCATCAAATTCAACATCATGAACTTCCTCAAGAGTACCACTATCTAAATTCCAAACTCTATATGCTTTGCTTGTAGTGGAATAACCAAGTAGAAATCCTTCATCACATTTCTTGTCAAACTTGCCCAATCTAGTGCCTTTCTTCAAGATATAGCATTTGCAACCAAAGACCCGAAAATATGCAATGTTGGGCTTTCTACCATTCAAGAGCTCATATGGTGTCTTCTCTTTCAATGGGTGACAATAGAGGCGGTTGCTACAATAGCAAGCCGTATTGATAGCTTCGACCCAAAAAGATTGACTAACATTATACTCACTAAGCATAGACCTTGCCATATCAATAAGTGTTCTATTTTTCCTCTCAACATGGCCATTTGATTATGGAGTGTACTTGACCGAGAATTGATGTCTAATTCCAAATTCATCACACAACTCATCAATTCTAGTGTTCTTGAACTCACTACCATTGTCACTTCTAACTTTCTTGATGGTTGTTTCAAACTCATTGTGAATGCCCTTGACAAATGATTCGAATGTTGCAAACACATCACTTTTGTCCACTAGAAAGAATACCCATGTGTATCTAGTATAATCATCCACTATCATAAAGCCATATTTGTTACCACAGATGCTAGTATATTGTGTTGGCTCAAACAAATCCATGTGCAATAACTCAAATGCTTTACTAGTGCTTATCATGCTTTTCTTGGGATGGGTGTTTCCAACTTGTTTTCTAGCTTGACAAGAGCTACAAAGCTTATCCTTTTTAAACACAACATCTTTCAAGCCTCTAACCAAGTCATGCTTAACCAATCTATTCAATTGTTTCATTCCAACATGACCAAGTCTTCTATGCCATAACCAGCCCATGCTAGACTTACTGAATAAGCATGTAGATAATCTAGCTTCACTAGCATTGAAATCAACCAAGTATAGATTCTCATATCTAAAGCTTTTGAAGATTAAGTTAGAGCCATCTACACTTATGATCTCTACATCATCTACCCCAAATATGCATTTGAATCCAAGATCACACAATTAAGCCACGGATAGCAAATTGAAGTTCAAGCTCTCTACTAGCAACACATTGGATATGCTCATGTCATTGGATATTGCAATCTTACCAAGCCCTTTGACCTTACCTTTGCCATTATCATCAAATGTAATACTATCATAACCATCAATGCCATTAGTATTGATTGAGTTGAACATTCTTGTATCACCGGTCATGTGTTGAGTGCACCCACTATTAAGAACCCAATGCCTTCCTCTGACTTTGTAATTGACCTAAAAAAGAAGATCAATTCTTTTTAGGTACCAAAACTTGCTTGGGTCCTTGAAGGTTAGTTACTAAGCTCTTTGGTACCCAAATGGCTTTCTTCTTTGAGCCCATCCATGGTTTACCAATGAACTTAGCCTTCACACCATTTGTACCCTTTGTAAGTACATAGAAAGAATCAAGCTTAATGAAGGATACATTAGCATTTTTGCTCTTGTTCTTGCACTCATGCTCTTTATAACCAACTTGCTTGCAACTAGTGCAAAACCGACCATTGTTCTTCACAAAACTAGTCTTCTGAGGAGCAAAAGCCGCCTTGCCTTTCTTAGGGGTATAGCCCAATCCCTCTTTATAGAGAGAAGCTCTTTGGCTACCCAAGCACATAAGCAAGCGGTCCTCACCACCATAGGCCTTAGCCAAGGTGTGAGTGAGCTTATTGACCTCCTTTTTGAGGTTCTCATTCTCAACCATTAGTGAGGCATCACAAGTGAGACCATCACTACTAGATGAGGTGGAAGTAGAAGTACTACAAGAAGGGTTAGTGGGAGCAACAATGATAGGCATAGATAATGATTCATCAATTGTATCATAAGTTAAACCTACATCACAAGTCTTAACATGCTTCTTTTTATCTTGCTCATTAAGCAAAGAGGAATGAGCCTTTTTAAGCTTTTTGTGAGCCTTGCCAAGCTTCTCATGGGCTTCCTCTAGCCTCTCATGAGTTTCTTTGAGCTCATCAAGGGCTTGCTTAAGGGCTTTTACCTCCTTATTCAAGCTCTTACATTCCCTTCTCTTAATGTCAAAGTGTTCTTTGGCATCTTCTAGCATGTCAAATAATTCATCTTTAGTAGGTTCATCATCATCACTATCACTATCATTTTCATTATCATGTTTATCATCACTTCCATCATCACAAGTTTGTACCTTAGTGGCCTTAGCCATGAAGCATGATGGAGTGTCGAAGAGAGAAGGCTTCTCATTGATTGCAATGCTTTCAAGTGCCTTCTTCTTGGTGGTCTTGTCATCATCACTATCATCATCATCATCACTTGAGGAAGCATCACTATCCCAAGTGACCACATATGAACCACCCTTCTTCTTCTTGAAGATTATCTTGTCCTTCTCCTCTTTCTTTTCCTTCTTGTCCTTCTTCTTGTTCTTCTTGTTGTCAACATCATTGTCGCTATTGTATGAACATTGAGCAACAAAATGATCTTTGCTTCTACATTTGAAGCATTTTCTTGACTCTTCCTTGTTCTTGGATGAAGATTTCTTTCTTCTAGCATGGTACCCTTTCTTCATCATGAACTTGCCAAATTTCTTGACAAAGAGAGCCATCTTCTCATCATCATCATTATCCCATGAGCTATCATCTTCACTTGATGTTTCTTGCTTAGCCTTGCCCTTGGATGATGGGCCTTGAATGCCACACTCTTCTTCTTTTCATCTTTCTTTTATTTCTTTTCTTCCTTCTCATCATCATCTCTATATGTATCATCGGTCATTATATCTCCCAACACTTGGTTTGGTGTCATGGTGTCCAAACCACTCCTCACTAGAATAGTGACCAATGTGCCAAATCTTGAAGGTAAGCGTCTTAAGAACTTGTGGGAGAAGTCCTTCTCCTTCACCTCTTCTTCAAGTGCTTTAAGATCATTGACAAGCACTTGAAGCCTATGAAACATCTCCGGGACACTCTTATCATCCTTCGTCTTGAAGCTTGCAAACTTCTCTTTGAGAATATATGCCTTTGCATCCTTCATGGCTTGAGTTCCTTCAAATGATTCCTCAAATTTCTTCCACGCCTCATGAGCCATCTCAATATTCTTGATTTACTCAAATGTTCTCTCATCAATTGCATCATGAATGGCACTTAGAGCAATGTCATTGTTTTGGAGAAGCACTTCTTTGGTCGCGGTGGGATTCTCCGGATCACCAATCTCAATTTTGGTTTCTACCACCTTCCACACCTTTCTATTGATTGACTTGATATGTGTGGTCATCTTTGACTTCTAATAAGGATAATTTGTGCCATCAAATTGAGGTGGCTTTTTTGTGTTGTTGATTTGAGCCATTTTTACACCGAAGGTTGTTAAGCCTCAAATCACGGTGACCTCGGCTCCAATACCACTTGAAAGGTCCTAATGGCTAGAGGGGGGGTGAATAGCCAATTAAAAATTTCTATAACAATACTTAACAAACCGGTTAGATAATTATGAGGCGAAGCAAGTGTTGCGCTAGCCTACTAAAATAGCAAGCCACCTACCACAATTCTAGTTTATATAGTTTCTATCCACACAAAAGCTATGACACTACACTAAGTTAATGTGCTCTCAAAGGCTAACTAAAGAGCCACACTAACCAAACTAACAAGCTCTCACAACTAGCTATACTAAAGAGCTTGACAACTAGTTTGCGGTAAAGTAAAGAGAGTGAGCAATTTGTTTATACCGCCGTGTCGAGGAAGGAGCCAATCTGTCGGTGTTTCATACGAGCACCGGCAAATAAATTTATAGTAATGCGCGTTAGGCTTGGATGGTGCACTAAAGGACACAAGATTTATACTGGTTTGGGCCGAATGTCCCTACGTCCAGTTTGTTGCTGCTCGTGTTATTAGCACCATGAACGGTCTGTAGTAAGGGGTACAAATGATCGAGAGAGGGACTGGTCCCAAGTCTCTAATGGAAGGGTTGAAAGGAGGTCAAGAGCTTCATAGTAGCTTGACTGTGTGTATGTGTGTGTTCTTGTTCGGTCCAAAGTCTGTCCCTTTGATGGGAGAAGCGCCTCACCTTTTATAGATGAAGGGGCTAGCTTTACAAGGATGAGGGCTTTACCTAATCTTGTGGCTCATGTCTACCCAGCCTGGTTCTTCATTCTGATGAGTGCGAAGGAAGATAAGTGCCTACAATACTGTCGATGTCTCTGTAGAATGTCAGGTTGATTAGCAGAATGCTGCCCTGCGCAGGGTATGGGCTGTAGTACAGTGGTTTTGACTTATTAGCCTCTCCCAGCCTTGCTCCGCATGCCTTCTGGTTCCTGTGAGTCTTCGTTGGAGGGATGAGGGGTCAAGGTCTGGAGTAACGCCGTGGTCAAGGCCTTCTAACTTGGTGTACCTGAGGGGTCAGGAAGCGGGCGCCGCTCCCTTGGGTCCATAGCATGGTGACGGAATATCCGTCGTTCGTGGAGATAGCAAATCCTTTTCTGGAGCGTAGCGGTTGTCGTATATCTTCATCGGGTTCTGTGTCCTAGAGCTGAAGGCGGCGCCTACAACTCTACAGGGTGAGGAGCATGCACCTTTACAACCTTTCGGGCTCTGCGGCGCCCAGAAGGGTCTAAAGCACCTGTCTCGTCATCCCCTGGCAGTACTTTTCCTGCCAGGGCGCAGGGTATGGTCCTTGGAGCCATGGTTGACCCGAACGTCTTGTCTTGCCCTGTACCTATCATCTTGATGGAACAGGGAGAAGTTGTCAGGTAAGATGAATCCAGTCTTTAGATATGGAGCAGGGTGAGGCTCGTTCCTTGCTGTCGGGCAAAACGGAGACCAATCCCTATCTCTTGGGCAAGACCGACCCTGCCCCTCCGAGGTCGGGCGAGGCAGAATCTATCCCTCAGCCCTCGAGCGAGACCGAGCCCGCCCTAAAGGCATCGGGCGAGATGGAGACTAGCCCTAAGCCCTCGGGCGAGGCAGAGCCACCTCAAAGGCGTCGGGCGAGATAGAGTCTATCCCTCGGCCCTTGGGCGAGACTGAGCCTGCCCCAAAGGCATCAGGCGAGATGGAGAATAACCCTGAGCCCTCGGGCGAGGCAGAGCTATCTCAAAAGGTGTCGAGCGAGGCGGAACCCAACTCCTGTCATTCGAACAAGGGATGAAACAGCGCTCTTATGCGTCCAGAAGTTTCTAATGTTCGGTGGTTATTGATTCCACCTTCTGGGGTACCCCGGTATTTGGTCCCCAGCAGTAGCCCCCAAGCCTCTAGGTGATTCGAGTAGAACCATCTGGAGGGTGTTTTTTGATTTCGTCGAAGTTACTTTGCCGAAGGGTGCGCGCGAGCGCACCCGATGGGTGTAGCCCCTGAGCCCTTGGGTGATTCGAGTAGAGTCGCCCAGGGGGTTGTATTGGTCCCTTCGTGGGTAAGGTTGAAGGACTTAGTTTTTCATCAACTGGATGTTTTTCCGAGGGGATCGTGGCATCCCATTCGCGGGGAACTCATTCAAGGCTGACCTAACTGGTGCTTGTGCCCTTGATTTTGGATCGTTCGTAGACCCTTCCTTAGTTGGGCCGGCCGCCAAGCTTCTAGGCCCTAGGTGGACCAAAGAGAAAAAAAGGTCTTCGTGGCTTGCGTTTCCCAGGTGGGTAGAGAGTCTGGATTCGCCTGGGGAAGGTGAACCGTCCACCGTGATTTTTGGGGTGAGAGGATAGAGACTGCGGGTGCGTGTCCTGCGAAGTGACGCGGTGGTGCGTGTGGTAGGCCCGGAGATCAAGGCGGACGGTTGCCCTTCTCGCATCCGTCGCCCCTATAAAACCACGGGGTTCGCCCCCATGGTTCCGTATTTCGCTCCCTTGCCTCTGCATCTCGAAACACCCGCCGCTAATTGCCCTAGCCTCCTACGCCCGCGCCGCCACCGTCAGCCAGCTTGCATCCGTGTTGCAGCCGCCGTCAAGCTTGTGCCTGCCCCGTAGCCGCCGTCGAGCTCGCGCCCACCTTTCTCCCCAATTGCTTTGATGGAGTTATGGGGCAGATCTAGCATCACCCCACGTGTTGCCGAATGATTTTTAAATTCTAAAAAAAACAAACGAAGTCTAAAAATTATGAGATTTATGAAGATCTCATGATATCATACATGTAGTCGGTGGTAAAAAATTGAGAAGTTTTCGCACAATCTATCACGTACGATGTTTATAAACCAAAGTATCTCAGAAGAAGAATCGTAGCGTCGAGAATGATTCAGTAGGATTTGGAGTCAAAGTGACGATCGAATTAGGGTTTGACTTCAAAACATTTTTGTATAGGCAAGAACAAAGATTGTTTCATGTGAAATTTTGATAATTCTTTGGATCCGTTTAATAATTTTAATTTATTTAGTGTGATTATAGGATTTTAATTGATATAGATTGAATTTGAGCTATAACTGCATAAAATAATAAGTTTTTTTTTCTCTTTTGACCTTGAAACTTTTTCTACTCTCCACATACAACATGTGGTACTCCATGTTAAGATTTGGTATATTTCTAGATCTATTTGCTATATTTTATTAATTTATTGAATTTCAAGGAATTTTTTGGTATAAGTCAAATTTGAACTGCAAGTGATTCAAATAATAAAATAAAATAAGTAGAAAAATGATATTCATGTTATTGAGTCTGGTGTTAGGCCTTACCTAGGAAATGAAAAGAAATTTCAAACCACTTATTCAGGAAACATGACCACGAACTTGTTACCGAATGGTTTTTAAATTCTAAAAAAGCAAACAAAGTCTGAAAATCATGAGATTTGTCAAGATCTCATGATATCTATGTGAAGGCCATAGAATAAAATTGAGAAGGTTTCGCACAATCTATCACGTACGATGTTTACAAACTGAAGTATCTCAGAAAAAGAATCGTAGCATTGAGAAGAATTCCGTTGAATTTGGAGTCAAAGTGACGGTTGAATTGGGGTTTGACTTCAAAACTTTTTTTGTATAGGCAATAGAGAACAAAGATTGTTTCATGTGAAATTTTGGTAATTCTTTGGATCCATTTGATAATTTTAATTTATTAAGTGTAATTATAGGATTTTAATTGATATAGATTGAATTTGAGCTATAACTGTATGAAATAATAAGTTTTTTTTTCTCTTCTAACCTTTAAGCTTTTTCTACTCTCCACATACAACATGTGGTACTCCATTCTAAGATTTGGTATATTTCTAGATATGTTTGCTATATTTAATTAATTTATTGAATTTCAAGGATTCTTTTATATAAGTCAAATTTGAGCTACAAGTGATTCAAATAACAGAATAAAATGAGTAGAAAAATGATATTCATGTTATTAAGTCTGGTGTGAGGCCTTACTTGGGAAATGAAAAGAAATTTCAAAGATCTTGTTTAGGAAACATGACCACGAACGTGTGGTTGAATGGTTTCTAAATTCTAAAAAAAGCAAACGAAGTCTGAAAATCATGAGATTTGTTAAGATCTCATGATATCATATGTGTAGACCATGATAAAAATTAAGAAGGTTTCACACAATCTATCGTGTACAATGTTTACAAAAGGAAGTATCTCAGAAGACGAATCGTAGCATTGAGAAGAATTTGGTAAGATTTAGAGTCAAAGTGACAGTTGAATTGAGGTTTGAAAGGACCAAGATGCCTAAGAGGGGGGGGGTGAATTGGGCTAATTCTAAAATTCTTTGCAATAATTAAACCCTACGGTTAGCCCACTTCACCCCTTGTGCCCAAAAAGTGTTTCTATTATTCTACCACACAAAAGTTTAGCAACCTATGTTCCAATCCTACTCTAGCATGAACAATTCTATAAATATAAAGACAAGAATTAAATTGCTCAAAGTAAATGCTTAAAGTAAATAGAGAAGGAGGAACACGGCGATATTTTGCCGAGGTATCAGAGAGTCGCCACTCTCTACTAGTCCTTATTGGAGCACCTGCGCAAAGGGTGTAGCTCTCCCTTGATCCACGCAAGGATCAAGTGCTCTCTATGGGTTGATTCTTTGACACTCCGTCGAAGTGAATCACCCACAACCGCTCACAATTTGAGTTGGGTCATCCACAAGCTCTGCCGGATGATCACCAAGCTTCCAATTACCACCAAGCCATCTAGGTGATGGCGATCACCAAGAGTAACAAGACAAACTCTCACTTGACCACGACAAGCCTAATGAGAAGTGTGGATGCACACTTTGCTACTCTTGCTTTCACTAATGAGGTCTCTCTCTTGGATTCTCAAATCTTAATCACCTCACTAGGACCTTGCTCTTCTTGGCACTCTCAAGGGTGTTTCTCAGCTATTGGAATGAGCAAAAGTGATCCCTTGAGTGAATAGAGGAAGTATTTATAACCCCTTATTCAAAATGAACCGTTATGTGCCTCTGTGGGGTGACCGAACGCTCCAGTTAAGGTGACCGGACGCTCTGGTCAGTTCTCCCTGCCACGGAGTGTTTAAGTTGTGATCAAACACGTCCGGTCATGATTTTCCCTCTCTAGAACTTACTGGAGTCGACCGGACGCTGACACCCAGTGGGCGGTCACTCACCTCTCAGCGTCCGGTCAGCACCAGATGACTTCACCTTGATCAAATGAACTGACCAGACATTGCGCCAGCATACGGTCATACTGGAACCAGCGTTCGCTCAACATTTGACCCTCCATTCACTTCTAACTCGCAATCATATGTGAATGAAGTTTGCTCCAATTGATCTAAGGGATTTTTAGGAGCTACCTTGTGCTAGATTTAGCAAGCGTGCACCACACCTAACCCACTAGACTCACCTAGGTCAAGCTACCCATCCATACCCCCCTTAATAGTATGGCCAAAGGAAAAACAAAGTCCTAAACTACTCTAAGTGTCTCTTCAACACCAAACGACACTTAGAACTAGTCCATCCTTAACCTTGTTGTCCATCCTTTGAAAACCGAAATGATTTCCATCGTAGGGGCATGACAACCATGATTGCCCAATCAATTGCCATTACCGTGACCTAACTTAATTGCATCTACAAAACACACGTTAGTTATAGTAATCACGTATTGTCATTAATTACCGAAACCCAACTAGGGGCCTAGATGCTTTTAGGGTCTGACTTCAAAACTTTTTATATAGGCAATAGAGAACAAAGATTGTTTCATGTGAAATTTTGGTAATTCTTTGGATTCATTTGATAATTTTAATTTATTAAGTGCAATTATAGGATCGTAATTGATATAGATTGAATTTGAGCTATAACTGCATGAAATAATCAAATAATATTACTAGAAAAAACAAATATATATATTATTTAGTGAATTTGAGAAGGTATTTTCAAAGTACATTGAAACAAATTGAGGAAAACATGTTATGGAAAAGGAGAAAATAAAAAAAAATATGTTTGCCGAGTGCCTATGATCTGACACTTGGCAAAACTGGGGTTTGGTGAGTGTCAGACCTAGAACACTCAGCAAACCGCTTCACGGGCCCCACACACACACAGTAGTTTAAGGTTTGAAAATGAAAAAAAAACAAAATGGGTTTGCCGAGTGCCCGCGATCTAGCACTCGACAAACCTTGGCTTTGTCGAGTGCTAGATCGCAGGCACTCGGGAAACCTCCATCATGCACAGCCCTGGCCACACACACACGCACACACTCACACATGCACAACCGCGCCCGTGCTCGTGCTAGCCGTCGGCCCCACTCCGGCGCATCGCTCGCGCCAGCCGCCGGCAGCGTGCCCACGCCAGCTGTCGGCTTCCCACTGCTCGGCGCCCAGCCCCTCGCGTCTAGCCCCCACATGCCACCATTGGCCCCATGCCCACACCCCTCCCCTGCTCCAGTGGTTGCCACCAGCCACCTCACTCGACTATGCCTTTGCCAGCTCGTGGTGTCGTGCGTGTGGCCATGCCCCTCTTGCGCTCGTCCAAGTGCCCAAGCCGAGCAGAAGTAGGCGAGCCACCCTGTGCATAGCCACCCTTGCCACCCCTTGTGCCCTGCCCCATGGCCACTGACCCCTGCACCACGCCACTCCTGCCGACCCCTTGTCCCGCCCCCTGCGCCTCGATCAGGTAAGCACCCTAGGATTCTAGAATGACTAATCATTGCAACATTATTTTGTAAGCACCTTGTTTAGCAACATTACCTTATCTGCTGACACTAACATAGCAATGTGTCAATGTTAGTACCCTATAATAGTTGATGGAAACATAAAGATGTTATTGCTCTTAAGGCGCTACTTTCACACTTTATAGCTAATTGAATGCACTGGAATTCTTAGTTTGATCTAATGGTCTGATGAGTGTTATATTGTTGTGTATGTGGTTATCGGCCATCATGTCATTGGTTTGTTGTAGGTTTTGGTTACCTCACCGTGCAGGGGAGGTGCTATCGAAATTTACAATTGACACTATTATATTCCTTTGTTGTAGGAGAGGCTATTGCAAAGATCATTCCCCACCATCCTTGACTCGTCACTTTATAGGACAACAAGGTGAGGCATCTTACACCCCTCTTTCCATATGATGTTCGTATATCACATAACCTAGCTAGGTGTCTCCCATTCGAAAGAGATACAGTTGGAAATATGCAGATCTTTGCATATCTATAACCGTATCTGTTTCGAATTGTACATATTTTTTGGATAGCCCGAGTATGTGTAGATGGGATTAGTTTCCATGTTGTACTCTGATCTAAGATAGTGTTTCAACAGCATCTCCCTGTTATTCTTTGAATACACAATCTCCCTACCAGGACATGTATTTAGAGAACAGCGGGGAGGTGCTACCGAAATCTTGGGCTAGTCAAAATTCGACAATCATCCGTCTTACCAAGAGACGATGTCTATATTGTGGCTCAACAGGCCATGTAAGTTTATTATCTCTCATACCCATGCCAAACTATAGACTCTCTTAAGGGTTGGGATGTTGTGTACAAGGTATCACCACACGATAAACTACCTGTCCCAAACAATCAAGATTACAACATAGATCCCAACACATATGACGAAGAGTTCTTTCAAGAAGATGGGATCGAAGGGAGTTTTGAGATAGACTTTATCGAAGCTCAGGGTATGGAAGTAGACAATGAAAGTGGTGCTGACGAGGATGCTAAAGACGAGGTTCAGAATGTGAAGGACTTAGAATTACTTTAGCGATTACATCTAAGCAATGATGATGATGATGACATTCCTCCTTCGGAGCATGGGGATGATTATATCGACATGCGTGATAGTGATGATAAGACTTATGATCCAGCTAATCCCAATCATGATGATTATTTCTAATACATGTATGATCCATGCTAATTGATTTATTATTTGTCATACCATGTTATTTTCTAAGTATGTTTTGTTTATTTTGCATCTATTTTGATGTATTATCTGTGCTAATTGGTTTACTCTTTTTAATTGTAGATGATTGAACAATAGTGGGCGATATGAAGAGGATAACGTCACTTTACTCAAAAGCGACAGCGACGCATAAAGGGTTCGATGCAGCTGAGGGGTCTAGGAAGAGACCTCAGGGTAGACCCAAGGGTCGAGGGAAGGGTGGAGGCAAGACAAGGCCACCATCGCCTATACCTTTGTCGTTGTCTGAGTTACCTTTCGCTCACTCATCCTCTGAGGAGGAGGAGGTATAGGTGGAGGAGAAGGTATAGGTGGAGGAGGAGGCAGGGGTGGAGGAGGAGATAAGGGGTACCTCTTCCTCTACTTCATCGCATGTGTGGTTGCAAGGTCCCTCGACCCTCCTGAGGCGACCGATGCCTCTTGAGAGATGCCCGCTGATTTGACCCGATGGAGACAAGTAAGTAACTTTAGATGTTATCACTAATTTTTCATTTGATATGTTCAAAATTACAATAGAAACTAATAATTTATCTTAATCACTTGGGCATGGGTTAGAGGAAGGTCGGTGGGGGTGATCACGCACACCATGTGAACAGTATCCTTGGTATTTTGATCAAGGAAAAGTTCCCTGTCCTGGTGCAGTTCGGTGGAACTATCGAGCCTGCCTACACATGGGCCCACTATGCCACCATCCCCGACGCCCCTAATCAGGATGGCAGGGTATTCGATGACAAGGCGCAGCGTGCCAAGGCCAAACTTTGGGTAAGTCTTTCTCGCACTACATTGCTCAATACATCGCATTGATTGGACATTCTTGAAATAATGACTAGATACATCGCGTCTATATGCAGGATTTCTTTAGATGCGAGGAGGGATACGAGGCCAAGGCGGATGTTGTGGCTAACAAAGCTGCCAATAAACTCATCAAGGACATGCACTATGAGCCGTGCATCCAGGCCGTGATCCAATACCACGCGGAAATCCTTAGAGTGAGGGTCCCAAAAAGTGCGGCAAGAACCATGAGGCTAACCCTACAACAATACCTAAAGGTAAATATAGAACATTAATACTTATTTTTTCTGAGATTAATTATGCTTAATTTCATCTTCTTATGTCATATACTTGATGACGTAGGTGCCTCCGTGGTGGTGCACCTACAATCTATAGTGCTGGCCCTAGATGGTGGACAGGTGGTGTGACCCCGCAAGGGAAAAGAATCACAATGCTTGACGGGAGCGGCATTTGTTGATGCCAGGTGCACCACACCATCAAAGCAACCTCAACCTCTTAGGATATGTGGCTAAATGGATGCACGAATTCATTTCTTTATTTTAACGCTCAATTCTACATAATTTCTAATCATATTGCTTTTTTTGCGGTCGGCGGCACATGGTGGCGAGCCTTGCTCCTAGTTCATGGCATATGCTTTGGCCCACAAGGGCAAATCAACGACCGACATCGCCTACAACCTAGAGGACCCGCCCTCAGCGTACAACAACGAGTCCATCCACAGCCGCCTTGATGGATACACATCGATGGTAAGGGCGGTCCATGGCCCAGAGTATGATCCAAGCACCAATGACCTTGATGGAGAAGTGGTCATGAGGATGGGAGGAGGCAAGAAGCATGTACGATTCTGGATTGGCGACGGCAAAATCGACACGACTAGTACTCCCACTCTTTCCCATATTCAAGCACGGAGCACGAGTTCTAGCCCGGTGATACGCCCACGACCAAACTCTACACGGTTCCAGATGAACGGACTCTAGGTTATTTTTGTTTTATTCATCGTTCATTGATTTTTACATACTTTTACATTGCATTGTAACATTGGGATGAAATATTGTAGGCTCAGCTGGAACAAGAAACGAGGTGCTAGGAGGAGCTAGAGACGAGGATGGGGGTAGATCGACAGAGGATGGAGGCAGAGTGGTAGAGGATGGAGGCAGAGCGGTTGTAGATGTTTGAATATATGAGGGGTGTTTACATTGCAATCGATCAACCTCTGCCACCGATGCCAGTCCCTCCTCCTCAAGCTGATCCAAATACTATTTTAGGCACTATGAGTCACTTTACAACCTTATAATCATTGTTTCTAGTTTATGCAGAATCAATCTTACAAAGATTCCTAGACACTAGAAACTTAGTGACTAATGCTATATGTTTGTTACCAACTAGTACTTAAGCAATCATACTAGAGCACAATGCAACTGAGAAGATATTGCTGATAGTTGTAAGGGTTATACTAGTTAGGCAGCATAGAGACCATACGTGTTGTTCAATCTTGTCTCACACAAGCAATCTCTTCTCCTTTGTGCAGAATCAATCGGCGACATCGAATGAGCCTCATGACCCAGCGTGGTCGCAGTGGAACCCGTGGCCTAAGTGACTACTTGTGATTTTATTTGCATTTGCATTTGTGGATTACCTATGACTACTTGTGACTATTTGTGGTTGTGAATGAACCTACTGGTGATTCTAAAGTTTATTTGCATTTATGTGTTGTTGATATATCTATATGAACTGCCTGTGATGCCTATTGTGAACTATCTGTGATGGATGTGATGTTTATTTGAATGCGGTACGTGGCTATGACTGAACCAAATAAACTGATTATATGTGGCAGCTTTGTTGAGTATTACACTCGGCAAAAGGGCTATTTGCCGAGTGCCATGAAAAATACACTCAGCAAAGCGAACACGTGGCAAAAATCTGCGCATTCTGGGACTAAAATGGCTTCTTTATCGAGTGTCTACGCTGTGACACTCGGCAAAGAAGCCAACATTTGTACGTTCTGGGCCAGTCTTTGCCGAGTGTCCGGTATTTGACACTCGGCAAAGAAGGCAGGTTTGCCGATTGCCCGGGATTTGACACTCGGCAAAGAAGCCAGTTTTACCGAGTCCCAGATTTGACACTCGGCAAAGGACGTAGGTTTGTCGAGTGTTAGGTCCGGGACACTTGGCAAACGCGTCGTGACCATCTCCGTGCCGTCACGTTACTTTTTTTCGCCGAGCGTTGGTTTCAGCTCTCGGCAAAGTATTTACCGAGTGCCCGATAGAAAACACTCGACAAAACGACATTTGTCGACACTATAGATGTTGTGTGCTATTTGCCAAGTGTTACACTCAGCAAATCCTTTGCCGAGTGTTTTTTGAGCTTTGCTGAGTGCTTGTGGCATACGGCAAAGCCACTGTTTCCGATAGTGGATGATGATGATCAAGACAGAATGCCGCTCAGGCCTCAGGAAATTAGACGTCCATCACGTGATGTGATACTGGTGTAGCACAGCACTGGCACATGTTCACTCCAACGAACTAGCAAAACACTGCTACAGATCAAGCATAAGTCGTTCGTTCCAGACTCCAGAGATGAAGATCTGCTGTAAATAATAAAAACACTTCAATTCTGTTGTCTAAAGATGAGTTTTTATTAGACCAGTTGACTGAACAAAGAAAGTTATTTCTCAAGGGCTACGTTTGAAGGGCCAATAAAACCTAAACTTCATCTAAAATTCGTTATGCAAGTTGATCTTGTGGCAAATATCTCTCTATTTGCTCTAATAGTGGCATGGGAACTATGGAAGGAGAGGAATGGAAGGTGCTTTCGCTAAGCCTCCTCCACGGTTATGCAAATCCTCACGCATATCAGGCACATGGTAGACCAGTGGATAGATGCCAGGGTGGTGAAACTAGGTTGTCTCATGCATGAGTAGTCGCCTTGTTCTAAGTCCGCTAGGAGGGGATATGCTCATTGTAAGATGATTTGCCCCCTAGTGCGCCACTTCGTGGCACCTTGTTGTAAACTAACTATTTCTCAATTTTAATACAATGATGTGCAAACCTTTTTGCGTATTCGAGAAAAAAGATCTTATGTCAAATATGTTGTTGGTCCTTGCTCATCATATGTTTCTCTTATTTGTGTCAAAAAATTAAAATGGTTATGAACAATAAGAAATATATTTCAAGTTAATGTATTGTGCCATCTATGAACATTCACTTTTTTTTGTGAATTATACAAGTACAGACATTGATGTTCAACACATATGCACACTCACCCCTATGAACACACGTACGCAAACCCTACCCCTATGAGCACCTCCAAAGATTGTGCCGGCACATCTCGAGATTGAAAAAGTCACCACAAGCGCCTCTTTATAGACGAGAACATCGCCTATCACTGAAAGCACAACGCCATTAAATCCTAAAATAAATCTAGGAAAATACGAGCACCCGTGCCAAGTCGATGACTTAACCGAGTGAGTAGGTTTCACCACAAGGAACCTAACCAACTGAGCTAGGCTTAGTTTGTGAACATTCACTTATCTGACATAACACTAACACAACCGACTATAAAGATTCAGTCATAGCATGATTGGCCTATGGCCATTAGCATTTACCAAAGCAAGTCTCATGGGCAAAGCCACGAAGCTCTATAATCTAAATAGGATCTTTTAGGGTTTAGGCTACACTAGACTGAACCGTACGTAGAACAACTTTCATTGCTTGTTGAACGCATATTCATCGGTCTACGACTCATGAGTCATGGCCATAAGGAGAGAACGATTAACTAACTGTAGTAACAATCAAAGTAAAAACAACCATATGCCATAGTGCTTGTGTATACGAAATTATGTTGCAAATTTTATGACTATTTACTTAATTGTATATGAATTTTTTTACGACGTGTCCTAAGATAAAATCCTGGATCTACCACTGTTGCAGGGATAGCATATTTGATTTTCAAAGGAGTAGAATCAAAATTGACTGAACACAAGGTGGATGAATGGGAATGAGTGATCATTAGTCGTCACAGCGCTAGTGGTAGAAAACACGTTGACTGAATAATTTGAAGTCTCAGAGAAGATAAGAAGCCAGGTCAATCATTCTGAACAAGGTCGAACACAACACAAACAATGGAAATGAAATGGTCATTACATCCACTTTTTTTGAGAGCGTGCCATTATGACACATGTTTCATTAAGTAGAAGTAGAGGGTCAAGGTTACACCAATCCAAAGCAATCCATGGATTACCGAGGAAGGATGAAACAGTGACAACAGTCACCTAAATTACATTTTGGACCTAATTTTCAGAAATGATTTGCAACAAGCTATAAGCCACCAAAGGTAGTAAACTCCTCAACTGCTTGAAACCAGCCGCGGCCCATTGAAAGCCCTAGTTTGGTTTTGACTAATTGATGAAATCATTTGGACTAACCATATGTCTGAGTGTGTAGATGAGATAGGTTGGTCCAAGTCCAAGTGATGGAGCTAAATGGCACTCATGTGATGGAGATGGCAAAAAGATGGTGATCAAGTGCTCTAAATTGAAAAAGAAGAAAGAGAAGAACAAAATGAGCTCAAGGCAAAGATATATTTGATAGGGCCATTTTGTTTTGCCAATCAAGACGCAATAGAGTGTGTGATTGGGTTTAGGATAGATAGTCATACTATTAAGAGGGGTGATCTCATAGTTAATACAATTATCAAGTGCCACTAGGTGAATTGACTCCATGCCTATGCATTAGGACCTAGTGAGTGCTAACATTCCTTGAAAATGTTGGTGAAAATTGCTAACTCATCACGTACACAAGTGTTGGAAACATTGTGGAGTTAACACATTTGCACAAGGGTTGAAGTGTTGGTAGTAAAGAAAGTGCTCTGGGTGCATCGGACAGAGGAGACGCAATCATTAGACAAATGGTCCTTGTGTCCGATAGCTAACCCTAGGTGCTCAGGCGGCGACAGAGCACATCGGGCACTAAGTATCATGGAAATCGAACAAATATGTTTGCGCCCGATGTGTTTTGGCTCCTCTCTATCTTGCAAAATAATTCTTCAGACATATTTCACTATTGACATCAGAAAATTTTGGCTAGTGTCCGATGTGACTAAGCATCGTCCAATGGCACTATTAAGGCAAAGGAGGTTGGCTTCACTGTGGACATCAGACGTGGAGAGACTGTCCGATGTGAACCATTGGATGCGTTCGATGTGGCTCAACGCTCTCTGGATGCTTACTAGTAGATATTGGATGCTAGCGGGGTTTGTCCGATGTGACATCGGATGATGAGTAAGGGAGTTGAATGTTGGTCGCCAATGGTAACTTTCAAATGGCTAGTGACACATGTCGGCTCGCTATGGCATCAGACGCTGGCACTTTTATCCAATGCCCCATCGTTTGTGCCAGCAAAACCAGTGAGGGGAGTAACGGCTATGTGAGGCTTGTGGCCTCTATAAAAAGGACTTGGCCGACTCTTGCTCACTCTCTCAGCTCTCTAACTTGTTGATACACCTTGTGAGCATACTCTCACACCTCCCACTCATCTAGCTCTTTTCATCCAAAGTGGAATGGGAGTGGATCCAAATGCATTTGCATTGAGTTTGAGAAATCTAGTGGCACTTGGGATCATGTTGGCCTGCGTGATTGCTTGTCTACTCTTGGTGGTTGGCGCCACCTAGACGGCTGGAGCAGCGGTGACCGTTGAGCAGAAGGTGGCGATTGTTTTCCAACTTTGATCGGTGTTTTATGAGGGGTTTTTGTGTGCCAATTCCCCATGGAAGATCGCAAAAGGCAACTCTAGTGGATTGCTCGTGACTTGTGTACCCTCATCTTGTGTTTGTTCCTACGGTGTGTATGGCTAGAGACTGTAATGCCTATTAGCGTGTGAACACCAAGTGAGTGTGTCATCACAACGAAGGCGTAGATTGCGGCAAGCAATGGAACCTTGGGGATAAATCTTGTGTCAATTGTCTCTTGGTATTCTTATTAGACACTTGCTTGGCTCAGTATATCGATCCCTACCTCTCCTTATATTACATTTGGTAATAATCCTTGTTCTTGTGTAGTTGTAGCTTGCTAGTGTAAGCTAGGTTGTGTGAATTAGAGTAATTGTTGTTTCTTTCACACTAGCTAGCTCACTAGTTTTTTGAGTAGTGACATAGCTCACTATTTGATATAGAGATCAAAGAAACTAGCATTCGGTAGGTGGCTTGCCTTTTCAAGTAGAGCTAGAGCAAAACAACTTTATCGCCTAATTGGTGTCTAACCATTTTCTCTAGTGTTTTTAGAATTTTAATTAGGCTATTCACTCCCTCTACCTATTTAAACCTTTCACCCATAGGTTCCCTCATCGACGATCATGTGGAGACCTGATCTAGCATCGTGGCTTGGTTGTTGAATTTCCTCGAATTCCTTTCCTTCCAGAGCTGCCAGCCAATCAACAACATCATTGAGGTCGAAGCCCCATCTACTGGTCTGTTTTCAATCCGCTTCCCTGCCATGAGCCAACCAAGACCAAAACTAGGTCCCGGTCATTGGCATCAATTTTGTCCGGCCAAGGATGGCAAGGGCTGTACTCCACACCTGACAACTGAAATGACAGAAAAGTAGGGTGTGATCAATGTCTTCAGTGCCTACCCCGTAGAGGATGGAAGTCAAAGTTTCCTGCAGCCCATGTCGATGTCGTGCCGCCGTCCAGCAATGTTTATGCAGCGCAAGCCAGAAGAAGTGCTTGACCTTTGCCAGGGCGGAAACTTTCCATATTTCTTTCGCACCCGGCAGTTGCGAAGCTCTAACGAAGAGGGCACGGTAGGCCAACGAGGCAGAGTATAGGGAGTTCACACTCCATCTCCAGCGCAACGTGTCTATGATGCCCTCCCTCAACTGCATGCTCTATACAACGCCCCATAGGTTCAAGTATTCAATGAGCACAGGCACCTTAAGCAGACCAGTCATGTCTTGCACCTAGGAGTTTCCCGAGATCGCATCCACCACCATGCGTCGGAGATGGTTCTGTGGAATGGCGTGCAATATTGACTGTGCCACTTTGCTGATCGAGGAGCCATCCTCTATCCAGCGATCGAGCCAGAATAACGTTGTGGTACCATCGCTTAGGACGGAATCAGTGGCTATGTTGAAAGCCGCCAATACCTCCTTCCTCACTACAAGATGGTAGGGCAGCCCATGGGCACACTTGCCCGGTTTATTATATTGCTCTATCACTTGTATTTCAATTCCTAGTACAATTGTGTAGAGCTTGCTTGCTTACCTTGTGTAGCTAGTTAAATTGATTAGTTGTAACTAGCTCTCTTACTAGCGCACTAATTAGTGTAGTAGAAACATAGCTTAATTGATTATGTGATATTGATATAGATATCATAGTGACTAGCATTGTGTAGGTTGTGCTTACTAGTGGTAAAAGTAGAGCTAGAGCAAATTGCTATTTCGCCATCTTATTGTCTAACAAGTTGCTCTAGCCAATTTGTAGAGTTTTTATTAGGCTATTCACCCCCTCTAGCCATTTAGGACCTTTCACTCATGTGTTCGTGAATTCCTTGGCATGGTAGAAGTACCAGATCTTGGTTGTAGCCGTTGTTATCGAGACCAGTGCCCAGCACCGGCTCCAGATCAGCAACGAGAATCTCGGGAGGAGCGGCGCAGACGTCGACGCTGTGGACAAAGTGGACATCGTCACCTCCAAAGCAGTGAAAGGTCCTAATAGCTAGAGGAGGGGTGAATAGCCTATTAAAAATTTCTACAAACAACACTTAACAAACCGGTTAGATAATTATGAGGCGAAGCAAGTGTGCGCTAGCCTACTAAAATAGCAAGCCACCTACCACAATTCTAGTTTATATAGTTCTTATCCACACAAAAGCAATGACACTACACTAAGTTAATGTGCTCTCAAAGGTTAACTAAAGAGCCACACTAACCAAACTAACAAGCTCTCACAACTAGCCTACACCAAAGAGCTTGACAACTAGTTTGTGGTAAAGTAAAGAGAGTGAGCAATTTATTTATACCGACCGCCGTGTCGAGGAAGGAGCCAATCAATCACAAGATGAATACCAATGAAGACCAATCACCTCAGAATCAAATGATGAACACAATGATTTTTTTACTGAGGTTCACTTGCTAGCCGGCAAGCTACTCCTCGTTGTGGCGATTCACTCACTTAGAGGTTCACGCGCTAATTGGCTTCACACGCCAAACCCTCAATAAGGCGCTGCACAACCAATACAAGATGAGGATCACACAAGCCACGAAGCAATCTACTAGAGTACCTTTTGGCTCTCCATCGGGGAAAGGTCAAGAACCCCTCACAATCACCACGATCGGAGCCAGAGACAATCACCACCCTCCGCTTGACGATCCTCACTGCTCCAAGCCATCTAGGTGGTGGCAACCACCAAGAATAACAAGCGAATCCCGCAGCGAAACACGAACACCAAGTGCCTCTAGATGCAAACACTCAAGCAATGCACTTGGATTCTCTTCCAATCTCACAAAGATGATGAATCAATGATAGAGATGAGTGGGAGGGCTTTGGCTAAGCTCACAAGGTTGCTATGTCAATGTAAATGGCCAAGAGAGTGAGCTTGAGCCGGCCATGGGGCTTAAATAGAAGCCCCTACGAAATAGAGCCATTGTACCCCTTCACTGGGCACAACACGGGGTGACTAGACGTTCCGGTCATATTGACCAGACGCTGGACCTCAGCGTCTAGTCCATGATGCGTGCCACGTGTCCCCTCTCTTCAAATGTTGATCGCCCGATCTCAACGGTCAAGTGATGGCCGGATGCAGCAGCTCAAAGTGACCGGACGCTAAACCCTAGCGTCCGATCATTTTCAGTAAGCATCTAGAGATGACTTTTCATGACTGGACACATCCGGTCATGCTCGACCAGACACACCCAGCGTCTGGTCACTCAGCGACTCCTCTATCCGCTGCCACGTCAGTAGGACCGGACGCACCCTATCAGCGTTTGGTCACTGAGTGACCCAACGTCTGGTTAGAGACCGACGCTACGTGCCCTCTGCTGTCACTGACCGACACGCTGGTCCAACTGAGACCAGCGTCCGGTCACTTACAGTCACCTTCGTCTTTTCTGTCTAGAGCGCCGGTGGCACCGTCGGGCTATCCGCACTCTACGGGAGGACACTCCACCGATGAAGTTCCTAACTCTTGCTCAAATGTGTCAACCACCAAGTGTATCACCTTGTGCACATGTGTTAGCATATTTTCACAAAACATTTTCAAGGGTGTTAGCACTCCACTAGATCCTAAATGCATATGCAATGAGTTAGAGCATCTAGTGGCACTTTGATAACCGTATTCCGATACGTGTTTCACCCCTCTTAATAGTATGGCTTTCGAACCTAAATGTGATCACACTCTCTAAGTGTCTTGACCACAAAAAATAGCTTCTACTATTTATACCTTTGCCTTGAGCCTTTTGTTTTTCTCTTTCTTCTTTTCAAGTCCAAGCACTTGATCATCACCATGGCATCACCATCATCATGTCATGATCTTCATTTGCTTTACCACTTGGAATGTGCTACCTATCTCATGATCACTTAATAAACTAAGTTAGCACTTAGGGTTTCATCAATTCACCAAAACCAAACTAGAGCTTTCAATCTCCCCCTTTTTGGTAATTGATGACAACCCTTTCACAAAGATATGAATTGAAATTTAATTGAATCCATGTTACTTGCCCAAGCATATTTACCATGTGTAAAAGGATATGGACAAGTTTCATGAACCCCAAATGGTAGCAATTGCTCCCCCTACATATGTGCTAAGAGTTTGGATTGAAGCTTGCACATATGCTTAGATAGGAAATATAGGAGGCAATGTCTACCAAATGATGCTAAGGTATAAAAGATGGACCTTTAAACGTGATACCAATCGGAGTGCACCATTATACCATCCTTAGCACCATGGTTAGCTCGATACCACTTGGAAGCACTTGGTAATGAAACCATTAGATAAACTTATGCATGCTAGATTTTCATTTCATCATTCGAACCTACAACTAGCATACACCATATGTCAAGTTCTCCCCCTATCACTTATATCTTTATTTCTTTCCCCCTTTGTTGTCTTTTCACCATCTTAGTACATTAATATCTTTGTTTTTCTCTCCATGTACTAATATCACTAATATCTTTGTTTTTCTCCCCCTTTATCATCAATGACCACAAAGATTCAAAAATAGATAGGTTGAGATTATCAATGTCAATCAATGGGGTGAGGATCATTTTCCTAAATTTGGTTCAATCTAGAATACTTGCCAAAGACATTTAACTTGGTTTGATCCAAGGACTTCTTCACACCTCCAAATAAGGGTTATCTTGTACCATGTTGAGTTAAACACTTAGAGCTCATTTTCTAGATTAAACACTAGGTTTACAAGCCCATAAACATGTCATATGCTACCACTAGAGTCAAGTATAGAAGCAATAGTGGTACCATACAAACATCAAATTCATTTGATTTTCATGAATGAGCCTATTAAATTGAGAGTCTAGATGCACTAATCATGTCCTTAGCAAGGATGTATGCCATGCCAATCAACTTTTACCTTGGATTGCTCGAAGGAGAGGCATGTCATATAAGTGGGGGGTGCATCAACACATATTTGAGAAATCCAATATGTTCAACTCATTCCTTAGCTTGCAAAACCTTTTCTCATCCAATGGCTGTGGTGAAGATATCGCAAGTTGATCTTCGGTGCCTACACTCTCAAGGCAAATGTCCCCCTTTTTGTTGGTGATCTCTTATGAAAATGGTGCAGACATCAATGTGCTTTGTTCTTGTATGTTGAACCGGATTGTTGGTCAACTTGATTGCACTCTCATTGTCACATAGCAATGGCACTTTCTTGAACTTGATTCCAAAATCACTCAAAGTAGCCTTCATCCAAAGTATTTGTGCACAACAACTATCGGCGGATATGTATTCGACTTCGGTGGTTGATAATACAACACTATTTTGCTTCTTTGATGACCATGAAACAAGTGATCTTCCCAACAATTGACATGTGCCCAAGGTGCTCTTCCTTTCAACCTTGCATCCTGCATAATCCGAGTCGAGTAACCAACTAGCTCAAACTTTGCTCCTTTGGGATACCATAAACCAACATTTTGTGTATGCTTCAAGTACCTCAATATTCTCTTAGTAGCCTTCAAATGACTTTCTCTTGGTGAGGCTTGAAATCTTGCACACATGCATACACTAAACATGACATCCGGCCTTGATGCGGTCACATGGAGTAGGCTTCCAATCATAGACCGATACAATTTTTGATCCACCATATTTCACTTGCATCATTCCAAGTTGCCATTGGTTCCCATTGGTGTGCTAATGGCTTTACTATCACTCATGCCAAACTTCTTGATCATGTCCTTGATATACTTGCCTTGACTCACAAATGTACCATTCTTCAATTGCTTGATTTGAAGACCAAGGAAGTAACTCAACTCTCCAATCATGGACATCTCAAACTCATTAGCCATCATCTTTCCAAACTCATCACAAAAATCTTGATTGGTTGATCCAAATATGATGTCATCAACATAGATTTGCAACACAAATGTCTTTCTAATCTTTTGACGAAAAGAGTGGTGTCAACCTTGCCCATTATGAACCCTTTAGAGAGTAGAAAGTCCCTCAATCTCTCATACCATGCTCTAGGTGCTTGCTTCAAGCCATACAATGCCTTCTTCAACTTGTACACATGGTCGGCTTCTTGTCATCTTCAAAACCGAGAGGTTGCTCAACATATACTTCTTCATTGATGTAACCATTGAGAAATGCACTCTTGACATCCATTTGATAGAGCTTGATGTTGTGGGCACAAGTAGGCTAGCAAGATTCTAATTGCTTATAATCTAGCAACCGGGGCATATGTTTCTCCAAAGTCAAGACCTTCAACTTGTGTATAGCCTTGTGCTACTAATTTGCTTTGTTCCTTACTACTATCCCATCTTGATCTTGCTTGTTTCTAAAGACCCATTTGGTTCCAATCACATTGTCCCTTTGGTCTCTCTACTAATTCCCATACTTGATTTCTTGTGAAGTTATTCAATTCTTCATGCATAGCATTCACCCAATCAACATCTTCAATGCTTCATCTATCTTCTTTGGTTTAATGGACACAAATGAGAAATGCTCACAAAATGAAGCCAATCTTGATCTTGTTTGTACACCTCTAGAAATATCACCAATTATAGTGTCCAATGATGATCCCTTGCAATATTGGTTGGTTGGAGGATTAGAACTTGATTGCTTGCACTTACTTGATCATTGGGTTGAGATGATGTACTAGCCACTTGATCTTGTTCATTATCATGAGAGCCACTTGTACTAACTTGATTTGTATCATCTTGCACATTGAGTTGGAGCACTTGCACTTGATCATTTCATCATCATTCACTTGCATAGGCCTCAATTCACCAACATCCATGTTCTTCATGGCATTTGAAAGTTGAATGCCTCTAACATCTTCCAAGTTCATTCTCTACTTGAACCCTTGGTTTCATCAAATTCAACATCATGAACTTCCTCAAGAGTACCACTATCTAAATTCCAAACTCTATATGCTTTGCTTGTAGTGGAATAACCAAGTAGAATCCTTCATCACATTTCTTGTCAAACTTGCCCAATCTAGTGCCTTTCTTCAAGATATAGCATTTGCAACCAAAGACCCAAAATATGCAATGTTGGGCTTTCTACCATTCAAGAGCTCATATGGTGTCTTCTCTTTCAATGGGTGACAATAGAGGCGGTTGCTACAATAGCAAGCCGTATTGATAGCTTCGGCCCAAAAAGATTGACTAACATTATACTCACTAAGCATAGACCTTGCCATATCAATAGTGTTCTATTTTTCCTCTCAACAAGGCCATTTGATTATGGAGTGTACTTGACCGAGAATTGATGTCTAATTCCAAATTCATCACACAACTCATCAATTCTAGTGTTCTTGAACTCACTACCATTGTCACTTCTAACTCTCTTGATGGTTGTTTCAAACTCATTGTGAATGCCCTTGACAAATGATTTGAATGTTGCAAACACATCACTTTTGTCCACTAGAAAGAATACCCATGTGTATCTAGTATAATCATCCACTATCATAAAGCCATATTTGTTACCACATGCTAGTATTGTGTTGGCCAAACAAATCCATGTGCAATAACTCAAATGCTTTACTAGTGCTCATCATGCTTTTCTTGGGATGGGTGTTTCCAACTTGTTTTCTAGCTTGACAAGAGCTACAAAGCTTATCCTTTTCAAACACAACATCTTTCAAGCCTCTAACCAAGTCATGCTTAACCAATCTATTCAATTGTTTCATTCCAACATGACCAAGCCTTCTATGCCATAACCAGCCCATGCTAGACTAACTAAGCATGTAGATAATCTAGCTTCACTAGCATTGAAATCAACCAAGTATAGATTCTCATATCTAAAGCCTTTGAAGATCAAGTTAGAGCCATCTACACTTATGATCTCTACATCATCTACCCCAAATATGCATTTGAATCCAAGATCACACAATTAGCCACGGATAGCAAATTGAAGTTCAAGCTCTCTACTAGCAACACATTGGATATGCTCATGTCATTGGATATTGCAATCTTACCAAGCCCTTTGACCTTGCCTTTGCCATTATCACCAAATGTAATACTATCATAACCATCATTGCCATTGTATTGATTGAGTTGAACATTCTTGTCACCGGTCATGTGTTGAGTGCACCCACTATCAAGAACCCAATGCCTTCCTCTGACTTTGTAATTGACCTAAAAAGAAGATCAATTCTTTTTAGGTACCAAACTTGCTTGGGTCCTTGAAGGTTAGTTACTAAGCTCTTTGGTACCCAAATGGCTTTCTTCTTTGAGCCCATCCATGGTTTACCAATGAACTTAGCCTTCACACCATTTGTACCCTTTAAGTACATAGAAAGAATCAAGCTTAATGAGGATACATTAGCATTTTTGCTCTTGTTCTTGCACTCATGCTCTTTATACCAACTTGCTTGCAACTAGTGCAAAACCGACCATTGTTCTTCACAAAACTAGTCTTGTGAGGAGCAAAGCCGCCTTGCCTTTCTTGGGGTATAGCCCAATCCCTCTTTAGAGAGAAGCTCTTTGGCTACCCAAGCACATAAGCAAGCGGTCCTCACCACCATAGGCCTTAGCCAAGGTGTGAGTGAGCTTATTGACCTCCTTTTGAGGTTCTCATTCTCAACCATTAGTGAGGCATCACAAGTGAGACCATCACTACTAGATGAGGTGGAAGTAGAAGTACTACAAGAAGGGTTAGTGGGAGCAACAATGATAGGCATAGATAATGATTCATCAATTATATAAGTTAAACCTACATCACAAGTCTTAACATGCTTCTTTTTACTTGCTCATTAAGCAAAGAGGAATGAGCCTTTTTAAGCTTTTTGTGAGCCTTGCCAAGCTTCTCATGGGCTTCCTCTAGCCTCTCATGAGTTTCTTTGAGCTCATCAAGGGCTTGCTTAAGGGCTTTTACCTCCTTATTCAAGCTCTTGCATTCCCTTCTCTTAATGTCAAAGTGTTCTTTGGCATCTTCTAGCATGTCAAATAATTCATCTTTAGTAGGTTCATCATCATCACTATCACTATCATTTTCATTATCATGTTTATCATCACTTCCATCATCACAAGTTTGTACCTTAGTGGCCTTAGCCATGAAGCATGATGGAGTGTCGAAGAGAGAAGGCTTCTCATTGATTGCAATGCTTGCAAGTGCCTTCTTCTTGGTGGTCTTGTCATCATCACTATCATCATCATCATCACTTGAGGAAGCATCACTATCCCAAGTGACCACATATGAACCACCCTTCTTCTTCTTGAAGGTCATCTTGTCCTTCTTCTCTTTCTTTTCCTTCTTGTCCTTCTTCTTGTTCTTCTTGTTGTCAACATCATTGTCGCTATTGTATGAATTGAGCAACAAATGATCTTTGCTTCCACATTTGAAGCATTCTTGACTCTTCCTTGTTCTTGGATGAAGATTTCTTTCTTCTAGCATGGTACCCTTTCTTCATCATGAACTTGCCAAATTTCTTGACAAAGAGAGCCATCTTCTCATCATCATCATCATCCCATGAGCCATCATCTTCACTTGATGTTTCTTGCTTAGCCTTGCCCTTGGATGATGGGCCTTGAATGCCACACTCTTCTTCTTTCATCTTTCTTTTATTTCTTTTCTTCCTTCTCATCATCATCTCTATATGTATCATCGGTCATTATATCTCCCAACACTTGGTTTGGTGTCATGGTGTCCAAACCACTCCTCACTAGAATAGTGACCAATGTGCCAAATCTTGAAGGTAAGCGTCTTAAGAACTTGTGGGAGAAGTCCTTGTCCTTCACCTCTTCTCCAAGTGCTTTAGATCATTGACAAGCACTTGAAGCCTATGAAACATCTCCGGACACTCTCATCATCCTTCCTTGAAGCTTGCAAACTTCTCTTTGAGAATAATGCCTTTGCACCTTCATGGCTTGAGTGCCTTCAAATGATTCTCAATTCTTCCACGCCTCATGAGCCATCTCAATATTCTTGATTTGCTCAAATGTTCTCTCATCAATTGCATCATGAATGGCACTTAGAGCAATGTCATTGTTTTGGAGAAGCACTTCTTTGGTCGCGGTGGGATTCTCCGGATCACCAATCTCAATTTTGGTTTCTACCACCTTCCACACCTTTCTATTGATTGACTTGATATGTGTGGTCATCTTTGATTTAATAAGGATAATTTGTGCCATCAAATTGGGTGGCTTCTTGTGTTGTTGATTTGAGCCATTTTTACACCGAAGGTTGTTAAGCCTCAAATCACGGTGACCTCGGCTCCATACCACTTGAAAGGTCCTAATGGCTAGAGGGGGGGTGAATAGCCAATTAAAAATTTCTATAACAATACTTAACAAACCGGTTAGATAATTATGAGGCGAAGCAAGTGTTGCGCTAGCCTACTAAAATAGCAAGCACACCTACCACAATTCTAGTTATATAGTTTCTATCCACACAAAAGCGATGACACTACACTAAGTTAATGTGCTCTCAAAGGCTAACTAAAGAGCCACACTAACCAAACTAACAAGCTCTCACAACTAGCTATACTAAGAGCTTGACAACTAGTTTGCGGTGAAAGTAAAGAGAGTGAGCAATTTGTTTATAACCGCCGTGTCGAGGAAGGAGCCCATCTGTCGGTGTTTCATACGAGCACCGGCAAATAAAATTATAAGTTAATGCGCGTTAGGCTTGGATGGTGCACTAAAGGACACAAGATTTATACTGGTTTGGGGCCGAATGTCCCTACGTCCAGTTTGTTGCTGCTCGTGTTATTAGCACCATGAACGGTCTGTAGTAAGGGGTACAAATGATCGAGAGAGGGACTGGTCCCAAGTCTCTAATGGAAGGGTTGAAAGAGGTCAAGAGCTTCATAGTAGCTTGACTGTGTGTATGTTGTGTGTTCTTGTTCGGTCCAAAGTCTGTCCCTTTGATGGGAGAAGCGCCTCACCTTTTATAGATGAAGGGGCTAGCTTTACAAGGATGAGGGCTTTACCCTAATCTTGTGGCTCATGTCTACCCAGTCCTGGTTCTTCATTCTGATGAGTGCGAAGGAAGATAAGTGCCTACAATACTGTCGATGTCTCTGTAGAATGTCAGGTTGATTATAGAATGCTGCCCTGCGCAGGGTATGGGCTGTAGTACAGTGGTTTTGACTTATTAGCCTCTCCCAGCCTTGCTCCGCATGACCTTCTGGTTCCTGTGAGTCTTCGTTGGAGGGATGAGGGGGTCAGGTCTGGAGTAACGCCGTGGTCAAGGCCTTCTAACCTTGGTGTACCTGAGGGGTCAGGAAGCGGTCGCCGCTCCCTTGTGGTCCATAGCTGGTGACGGAATATCCGTCGTTTCGTGGAGATAGCAAATCCTTTTCTGGAGCGTAGCGGTTGTCGTATATCTTCATCGCGGTTCTGTGTCCTAGAGCTGAAGGCGGCGCCTACAACTCTACAGGGTGAGGAGCATGCACCTTTACAACCTTTCGGGCTCTGCGGCGCCCAGAAGGGTCTAAAGCACCTGTCTCGTCATCCCCTGGCATACTTTTCCTGCCAGGGCGCAGGGTATGGTCCTTGGAGCCATGGTTTGACCCGAACGTCTTGTCTTGCCCTGTACCTATCATCTGATGGAACAGGGAGAAGTTGTCAGGTAAGATGATCCAGTCTTTAATATGGAGCAGGGTGAGGCTCGTTCCTTGCTGTCGGGCAAAACGGAGACCAATCCCTATCTCTTGGGCAAGACCTGACCCTTGCCCCTCCGAGGTCGGGCGAGGCAGAATCTATCCCTCAGCCCTCGAGCGAAGACCGAGCCCGCCCTAAAGGCATCGGGCGAGATGGAGACTAGCCCTAAGCCCTCGGGCGAGGCAGAGCCACCTCAAAGGCGTCGGCGAGATAGAGTCTATCCCTCGGCCCTTGGGCGAGACTGAGCCTGCCCCAAAGGCATCAGGCGAGATGGAGAATAACCCTGAGCCCTCGGGCGAGGCAGAGCTATCTCAAAAGGTGTCGAGCGAGGCGGAACCCAACTCCTGTCATTCGAACAAGGGATGAAACAGCGCTCTTATGCGTCCAGAAGTTTCTAATGTTCGGTGGTTATTGATTCCACCTTCTGGGGTACCCCGGTATTTGGTCCCCAGCAGTAGCCCCCAAGCCTCTAGGTGATTCGAGTAGAACCATCTGGAGGGTGTTTTTTGATTTCGTCGAAGTTTACTTTGCCGAAGGGTGCGCGCGAGCGCACCCGATGGGTGTAGCCCCTGAGCCCTTGGGTGATTCGAGTAGAGTCGCCCAGGGGGTTGTATTGGTCCCTTCGTGGGTAAGGTTGAAGGACTTAGTTTTTCATCAACTGGATGTTTTTCCGAGGGGATCGTGGCATCCCATTCGCGGGGAACTCATTCAAGGCTGACCTAACTGGTGCTTGTGCCCTTGATTTGGATCGTTCGTAGACCCTTCCTTAGTTGGGCCGGCCGCCAAGCTTCTAGGCCCTAGGTGGACCAAAGAGAAAAAAAGGTCTTCGTGGCTTGCGTTTCCCAGGTGGGTAGAGAGTCTGGATTCGCCTGGGGAAGGTGAACCGTCCACCGTGATTTTGGGGTGAGAGGATAGAGACTGCGGGTGCGTGTCCTGCGAAGTGACGCGGTGGTGCGTGTGGGTAGGCCCGGAGATCAAGGCGGACGGTTGCCCTTCTCGCATCCGTCGCCCCTATAAAACCACGGGGTTCGCCCCCATGGTTCCGTATTTCGCTCCCTTGCCTCTGCATCTCGAAACACCCGCCGCTAATTGCCCTAGCCTCCTACGCCCGCGCCGCCACCGTCAGCCAGCTTGCATCCGTGTTGCAGCCGCCGTCAAGCTTGTGCCTGCCCCGTAGCCGCCGTCGAGCTCGCGCCCACCTTTCTCCCCAATTGCTTGATGGAGTTATGGGCAGATCTAGCATCACCCCACGTGTTGCCGAATGATTTTTAAATTCTAAAAAAAACAAACGAAGTCTAAAAATTATGAGATTTATGAAGATCTCATGATATCATACATGTAGTCGGTGGTAAAAAATTGAGAAGTTTTCGCACAATCTATCACGTACGATGTTTATAAACCAAAGTATCTCAGAAGAAGAATCGTAGCGTCGAGAATGATTCAGTAGGATTTGGAGTCAAAGTGACGATCGAATTAGGGTTTGACTTCAAAACATTTTTGTATAGGCAAGAACAAAGATTGTTTCATGTGAAATTTTGATAATTCTTTGGATCCGTTTAATAATTTTAATTTATTTAGTGTGATTATAGGATTTTAATTGATATAGATTGAATTTGAGCTATAACTGCATAAAATAATAAGTTTTTTTTTCTCTTTTGACCTTGAAACTTTTCTACTCTCCACATACAACATGTGGTACTCCATGTTAAGATTTGGTATATTTCTAGATCTATTTGCTATATTTTATTAATTTATTGAATTTCAAGGAATTTTTTGGTATAAGTCAAATTTGAACTGCAAGTGATTCAAATAATAAAATAAAATAAGTAGAAAAATGATATTCATGTTATTGAGTCTGGTGTTAGGCCTTACCTAGGAAATGAAAAGAAATTTCAAACCACTTATTCAGGAAACATGACCACGAACTTGTTACCGAATGGTTTTTTAAATTCTAAAAAGCAAACAAAGTCTGAAAATCATGAGATTTGTCAAGATCTCATGATATCTATGTGAAGGCCATAGAATAAAATTGAGAAGGTTTCGCACAATCTATCACGTACGATGTTTACAAACTGAAGTATCTCAGAAAAAGAATCGTAGCATTGAGAAGAATTCCGTGAATTTGGAGTCAAAGTGACGGTTGAATTGGGGTTTGACTTCAAAACTTTTTTTGTATAGGCAATAGAGAACAAAGATTGTTTCATGTGAAATTTTGGTAATTCTTGGATCCATTTGATAATTTTAATTTATTAAGTGTAATTAGTAGGATTTTAATTGATAAGATTGAATTTGAGCTATAACTGTATGAAATAATAAGTTTTTTTTCTCTTCTAACCTTTAAGCTTTTTCTACTCTCCACATACAACATGTGGTACTCCATTCTAAGATTTGGTATATTTCTAGATATGTTTGCTATATTTAATTAATTTATTGAATTTCAAGGATTCTTTTATATAAGTCAAATTGAGCTACAAGTGATTCAAATAACATAATAAAATGAGTAGAAAAATGATATTCATGTTATTAAGTCTGGTGTGAGGCCTTACTTGGGAAATGAAAAGAAATTTTCAAAGATCTTGTTTAGGAAACATGACCACGAACGTGTGGTTGAATGGTTTCTAAATTCTAAAAAAAAAGCAACGAAGTCTGAAATCATGAGATTTGTTAAGATCTCATGATATCATATGTGTAGACCATGATAAAAATTAAGAAGGTTTCACACAATCTATCGTGTACAATGTTTACAAAAGGAAGTATCTCAGAAGACGAATCGTAGCATTGAGAAGAATTTGGTAAGATTTAGAGTCAAAGTGACAGTTGAATTGAGGTTTGAAAGGACCCAAGATGCCTAAGAGGGGGGGTGAATTGGGCTAATTCTAAAATTCTTTGCAATAATTAAACCCTACGGTTAGCCCACTTCACCCCTTGTGCCCAAAAAGTGTTTCTATTATTCTACCACACAAAAGTTTAGCAACCTATGTTCCAATCCTACTCTAGCATGACAATTCTATAAATATAAAGACAAGAATTAAATTGCTCAAAGTAAATGCTTAAAGTAAATAGAGAAGGAGGAACACGGCGATATTTTGCCGAGGTATCAGAGAGTCGCCACTCTCTACTAGTCCTTATTGGAGCACCTGCGCAAAGGTGTAGCTCCCCCTTGATCCACGCAAGGATCAAGTGCTCTCTATGGGTTGATTCTTTGACACTCCGTCGAAGTGAATCACCCACAACCGCTCACAATTTGAGTTGGGTCATCCACAAGCTCTGCCGGATGATCACCAAGCTTCCAATTACCACCAAGCCATCTAGGTGATGGCGATCACCAAGAGTAACAAGACAAACTCTCACTTGACCACGACAAGCCTAATGAGAAGTGTGGATGCACACTTTGCTACTCTTGCTTTCACTAATGAGGTCTCTCTCTTGGATTCTCAAATCTTAATCACCTCACTAGGACCTTGCTCTTCTTGGCACTCTCAAGGGTGTTTCTCAGCTATTGGAATGAGCAAAAGTGATCCCTTGAGTGAATAGAGGAAGTATTTATAACCCCTTATTCAAAATGAACCGTTATGTGCCTCTGTGGGGTGACCGAACGCTCCAGTTAAGGTGACCGGACGCTCTGGTCAGTTCTCCCTGCCACGGAGTGTTTAAGTTGTGATCAAACACGTCCGGTCATGATTTTCCCTCTCTAGAACTTACTGGAGTCGACCGGACGCTGACACCCCAGTGGGCGGTCACTCACCTCTCAGCGTCCGGTCGCACCAGATGACTTCACCTTGATCAAATGAACTGACCAGACATTGCGCCAGCATCCGGTCATACTGGAACCAGCGTTCGCTCAACATTTGACCCTCCATTCACTTCTAACTCGCAATCATATGTGAATGAAGTTTGCTCCAATTGATCTAAGGGATTTTTAGGAGCTACCTTGTGCTAGATTTAGCAAGCGTGCACCACACCTAACCCACTAGACTCACCTAGGTCAAGCTACCCATCCATACCCCCCTTAATAGTATGGCCAAAGGAAAAACAAAGTCCTAAACTACTCTAAGTGTCTCTTCAACACCAAACGACACTTAGAACTAGTCCATCCTTAACCTTGTTGTCCATCCTTTGAAAACCGAAATGATTTCCATCGTAGGGGCATGACAACCATGATTGCCCAATCAATTGCCATTACCGTGACCTAACTTAATTGCATCTACAAAACACACGTTAGTTATAGTAATCACGTATTGTCATTAATTACCGAAACCCAACTAGGGGCCTAGATGCTTTTAGGGTCTGACTTCAAAACTTTTTATATAGGCAATAGAGAACAAAGATTGTTTCATGTGAAATTTTGGTAATTCTTTGGATTCATTTGATAATTTTAATTTATTAAGTGCAATTATAGGATCGTAATTGATATAGATTGAATTTGAGCTATAACTGCATGAAATAATCAAATAATATTACTAGAAAAAAACAAATATATATATTATTTAGTGAATTTGAGAAGGTATTTTCAAAGTACATTGAAACAAATTGAGGAAAACATGTTATGGAAAAGGAGAAAAATAAAAAAAATATGTTTGCCGAGTGCCTATGATCTGACACTTGGCAAAACTGGGGTTTGGTGAGTGTCAGACCTAGAACACTCAGCAAACCGCTTCACGGGCCCCACACACACACACAGTAGTTTAAGGTTTGAAAATGAAAAAAAAACAAAATGGGTTTGCCGAGTGCCCGCGATCTAGCACTCGACAAACCTTGGCTTTGTCGAGTGCTAGATCGCAGGCACTCGGGAAACCTCCATCATGCACAGCCCTGGCCACACACACACGCACACACTCACACATGCACAACCGCGCCCGTGCTCGTGCTAGCCGTCGGCCCCACTCCGGCGCATCGCTCGCGCCAGCCGCCGGCAGCGTGCCCACGCCAGCTGTCGGCTTCCCACGCTCGGCGCCCAGCCCCTCGCGTCTAGCCCCCACATGCCACCATTGGCCCCATGCCCACACCCCTCCCCTGCTCCAGTGGTTGCCACCAGCCACCTCACTCGACTATGCCTTTGCCAGCTCGTGGTGTCGTGCGTGTGGCCATGCCCCTCTTGCGCTCGTCCAAGTGCCCAAGCCGAGCAGAAGTAGGCGAGCCACCCTGTGCATAGCCACCCTTGCCACCCCTTGTGCCCTGCCCCATGGCCACTGACCCCTGCACCACGCCACTCCTGCCGACCCCTTGTCCCGCCCCCTGCGCCTCGATCAGGTAAGCACCCTAGGATTCTAGAATGACTAATCATTGCAACATTATTTTGTAAGCACCTTGTTTAGCAACATTACCTTATCTGCTGACACTAACATAGCAATGTGTCAATGTTAGTACCCTATAATAGTTGATGGAAACATAAAGATGTTATTGCTCTTAAGGCGCTACTTTCACACTTTATAGCTAATTGAATGCACTGGAATTCTTAGTTTGATCTAATGGTCTGATGAGTGTTATATTGTTGTGTATGTGGTTATCGGCCATCATGTCATTGGTTTGTTGTAGGTTTTGGTTACCTCACCGTGCAGGGGAGGTGCTATCGAAATTTACAATTGACACTATTATATTCCTTTGTTGTAGGAGAGGCTATTGCAAAGATCATTCCCCCACCATCCTTGACTCGTCACTTTATAGGACAACAAGGTGAGGCATCTTACACCCCTCTTTCCATATGATGTTCGTATATCACATAACCTAGCTAGGTGTCTCCCATTCGAAAGAGATACAGTTGGAAATATGCAGATCTTTGCATATCTATAACCGTATCTGTTTCGAATTGTACATATTTTTTGGATAGCCCGAGTATGTGTAGATGGGATTAGTTTCCATGTTGTACTCTGATCTAAGATAGTGTTTCAACAGCATCTCCCTGTTATTCTTTGAATACACAATCTCCCTACCAGGACATGTATTTAGAGAACAGCGGGGAGGTGCTACCGAAATCTTGGGCTAGTCAAAATTCGACAATCATCCGTCTTACCAAGAGACGATGTCTATATTGTGGCTCAACAGGCCATGTAAGTTTATTATCTCTCATACCCATGCCAAACTATAGACTCTCTTAAGGGTTGGGATGTTGTGTACAAGGTATCACCACACGATAAACTACCTGTCCCAAACAATCAAGATTACAACATAGATCCCAACACATATGACGAAGAGTTCTTTCAAGAAGATGGGATCGAAGGGAGTTTTGAGATAGACTTTATCGAAGCTCAGGGTATGGAAGTAGACAATGAAAGTGGTGCTGACGAGGATGCTAAAGACGAGGTTCAGAATGTGAAGGACTTAGAATTACTTTAGCGATTACATCTAAGCAATGATGATGATGATGACATTCCTCCTTCGGAGCATGGGGATGATTATATCGACATGCGTGATAGTGATGATAAGACTTATGATCCAGCTAATCCCAATCATGATGATTATTTCTAATACATGTATGATCCATGCTAATTGATTTATTATTTGTCATACCATGTTATTTTCTAAGTATGTTTTGTTTATTTTGCATCTATTTTGATGTATTATCTGTGCTAATTGGTTTACTCTTTTTAATTGTAGATGATTGAACAATAGTGGGCGATATGAAGAGGATAACGTCACTTTACTCAAAAGCGACAGCGACGCATAAAGGGTTCGATGCAGCTGAGGGGTCTAGGAAGAGACCTCAGGGTAGACCCAAGGGTCGAGGGAAGGGTGGAGGCAAGACAAGGCCACCATCGCCTATACCTTTGTCGTTGTCTGAGTTACCTTTCGCTCACTCATCCTCTGAGGAGGAGGAGGTATAGGTGGAGGAGAAGGTATAGGTGGAGGAGGAGGCAGGGGTGGAGGAGGAGATAAGGGGGTACCTCTTCCTCTACTTCATCGCATGTGTGGTTGCAAGGTCCCTCGACCCTCCTGAGGCGACCGATGCCTCTTGAGAGATGCCCGCTGATTTGACCCGATGGAGACAAGTAAGTAACTTTAGATGTTATCACTAATTTTTCATTTGATATGTTCAAAATTACAATAGAAACTAATAATTTATCTTAATCACTTGGGCATGGGTTAGAGGAAGGTCGGTGGGGGTGATCACGCACACCATGTGAACAGTATCCTTGGTATTTTGATCAAGGAAAAGTTCCCTGTCCTGGTGCAGTTCGGTGGAACTATCGAGCCTGCCTACACATGGGCCCACTATGCCACCATCCCCGACGCCCCTAATCAGGATGGCAGGGTATTCGATGACAAGGCGCAGCGTGCCAAGGCCAAACTTTGGGTAAGTCTTTCTCGCACTACATTGCTCAATACATCGCATTGATTGGACATTCTTGAAATAATGACTAGATACATCGCGTCTATATGCAGGATTTCTTTAGATGCGAGGAGGGATACGAGGCCAAGGCGGATGTTGTGGCTAACAAAGCTGCCAATAAACTCATCAAGGACATGCACTATGAGCCGTGCATCCAGGCCGTGATCCAATACCACGCGGAAATCCTTAGAGTGAGGGTCCCAAAAAGTGCGGCAAGAACCATGAGGCTAACCCTACAACAATACCTAAAGGTAAATATAGAACATTAATACTTATTTTTTCTGAGATTAATTATGCTTAATTTCATCTTCTTATGTCATATACTTGATGACGTAGGTGCCTCCGTGGTGGTGCACCTACAATCTATAGTGCTGGCCCTAGATGGTGGACAGGTGGTGTGACCCCGCAAGGGAAAAGAATCACAATGCTTGACGGGAGCGGCATTTGTTGATGCCAGGTGCACCACACCATCAAAGCAACCTCAACCTCTTAGGATATGTGGCTAAATGGATGCACGAATTCATTTCTTTATTTTAACGCTCAATTCTACATAATTTCTAATCATATTGCTTTTTTTGCGGTCGGCGGCACATGGTGGCGAGCCTTGCTCCTAGTTCATGGCATATGCTTTGGCCCACAAGGGCAAATCAACGACCGACATCGCCTACAACCTAGAGGACCCGCCCTCAGCGTACAACAACGAGTCCATCCACAGCCGCCTTGATGGATACACATCGATGGTAAGGGCGGTCCATGGCCCAGAGTATGATCCAAGCACCAATGACCTTGATGGAGAAGTGGTCATGAGGATGGGAGGAGGCAAGAAGCATGTACGATTCTGGATTGGCGACGGCAAAATCGACACGACTAGTACTCCCACTCTTTCCCATATTCAAGCACGGAGCACGAGTTCTAGCCCGGTGATACGCCCACGACCAAACTCTACACGGTTCCAGATGAACGGACTCTAGGTTATTTTTGTTTTATTCATCGTTCATTGATTTTTACATACTTTTACATTGCATTGTAACATTGGGATGAAATATTGTAGGCTCAGCTGGAACAAGAAACGAGGTGCTAGGAGGAGCTAGAGACGAGGATGGGGGTAGATCGACAGAGGATGGAGGCAGAGTGGTAGAGGATGGAGGCAGAGCGGTTGTAGATGTTTGAATATATGAGGGGTGTTTACATTGCAATCGATCAACCTCTGCCACCGATGCCAGTCCCTCCTCCTCAAGCTGATCCAAATACTATTTTAGGCACTATGAGTCACTTTACAACCTTATAATCATTGTTTCTAGTTTATGCAGAATCAATCTTACAAAGATTCCTAGACACTAGAAACTTAGTGACTAATGCTATATGTTTGTTACCAACTAGTACTTAAGCAATCATACTAGAGCACAATGCAACTGAGAAGATATTGCTGATAGTTGTAAGGGTTATACTAGTTAGGCAGCATAGAGACCATACGTGTTGTTCAATCTTGTCTCACACAAGCAATCTCTTCTCCTTTGTGCAGAATCAATCGGCGACATCGAATGAGCCTCATGACCCAGCGTGGTCGCAGTGGAACCCGTGGCCTAAGTGACTACTTGTGATTTTATTTGCATTTGCATTTGTGGATTACCTATGACTACTTGTGACTATTTGTGGTTGTGAATGAACCTACTGGTGATTCTAAAGTTTATTTGCATTTATGTGTTGTTGATATATCTATATGAACTGCCTGTGATGCCTATTGTGAACTATCTGTGATGGATGTGATGTTTATTTGAATGCGGTACGTGGCTATGACTGAACCAAATAAACTGATTATATGTGGCAGCTTTGTTGAGTATTACACTCGGCAAAAGGGCTATTTGCCGAGTGCCATGAAAAATACACTCAGCAAAGCGAACACGTGGCAAAAATCTGCGCATTCTGGGACTAAAATGGCTTCTTTATCGAGTGTCTACGCTGTGACACTCGGCAAAGAAGCCAACATTTGTACGTTCTGGGCCAGTCTTTGCCGAGTGTCCGGTATTTGACACTCGGCAAAGAAGGCAGGTTTGCCGATTGCCCGGGATTTGACACTCGGCAAAGAAGCCAGTTTTACCGAGTCCCAGATTTGACACTCGGCAAAGGACGTAGGTTTGTCGAGTGTTAGGTCCGGGACACTTGGCAAACGCGTCGTGACCATCTCCGTGCCGTCACGTTACTTTTTTTCGCCGAGCGTTGGTTTCAGCTCTCGGCAAAGTATTTACCGAGTGCCCGATAGAAAACACTCGACAAAACGACATTTGTCGACACTATAGATGTTGTGTGCTATTTGCCAAGTGTTACACTCAGCAAATCCTTTGCCGAGTGTTTTTTGAGCTTTGCTGAGTGCTTGTGGCATACGGCAAAGCCACTGTTTCCGATAGTGGATGATGATGATCAAGACAGAATGCCGCTCAGGCCTCAGGAAATTAGACGTCCATCACGTGATGTGATACTGGTGTAGCACAGCACTGGCACATGTTCACTCCAACGAACTAGCAAAACACTGCTACAGATCAAGCATAAGTCGTTCGTTCCAGACTCCAGAGATGAAGATCTGCTGTAAATAATAAAAACACTTCAATTCTGTTGTCTAAAGATGAGTTTTTATTAGACCAGTTGACTGAACAAAGAAAGTTATTTCTCAAGGGCTACGTTTGAAGGGCCAATAAAACCTAAACTTCATCTAAAATTCGTTATGCAAGTTGATCTTGTGGCAAATATCTCTCTATTTGCTCTAATAGTGGCATGGGAACTATGGAAGGAGAGGAATGGAAGGTGCTTTCGCTAAGCCTCCTCCACGGTTATGCAAATCCTCACGCATATCAGGCACATGGTAGACCAGTGGATAGATGCCAGGGTGGTGAAACTAGGTTGTCTCATGCATGAGTAGTCGCCTTGTTCTAAGTCCGCTAGGAGGGGATATGCTCATTGTAAGATGATTTGCCCCCTAGTGCGCCACTTCGTGGCACCTTGTTGTAAACTAACTATTTCTCAATTTTAATACAATGATGTGCAAACCTTTTTGCGTATTCGAGAAAAAAGATCTTATGTCAAATATGTTGTTGGTCCTTGCTCATCATATGTTTCTCTTATTTGTGTCAAAAAATTAAAATGGTTATGAACAATAAGAAATATATTTCAAGTTAATGTATTGTGCCATCTATGAACATTCACTTTTTTTTGTGAATTATACAAGTACAGACATTGATGTTCAACACATATGCACACTCACCCCTATGAACACACGTACGCAAACCCTACCCCTATGAGCACCTCCAAAAGATTGTGCCGGCACATCTCGAGATTGAAAAAGTCACCACAAGCGCCTCTTTATAGACGAGAACATCGCCTATCACTGAAAGCACAACGCCATTAAATCCTAAAATAAATCTAGGAAAATACGAGCACCCGTGCCAAGTCGATGACTTAACCGAGTGAGTAGGTTTCACCACAAGGAACCTAACCAACTGAGCTAGGCTTAGTTTGTGAACATTCACTTATCTGACATAACACTAACACAACCGACTATAAAGATTCAGTCATAGCATGATTGGCCTATGGCCATTAGCATTTACCAAAGCAAGTCTCATGGGCAAAGCCACGAAGCTCTATAATCTAAATAGGATCTTTTAGGGTTTAGGCTACACTAGACTGAACCGTACGTAGAACAACTTTCATTGCTTGTTGAACGCATATTCATCGGTCTACGACTCATGAGTCATGGCCAATAATTGAGAGAACGATTAACTAACTGTAGTAACATCAAAAGTAAAACAACCATATGCATAGTGCTTGTGTATACGAAATTATGTTGCAAATTTTATGACTATTTACTTAATTGTATATGAATTTTTTTACGACGTGTCCTAAGATAAAATCCTGGATCTACCACTGTTGCAGGGATAGCATATTTGATTTTCAAAGGAGTAGAATCAAAATTGACTGAACACAAGGTGGATGAATGGGAATGAGTGATCATTAGTCGTCACAGCGCTAGTGGTAGAAAACACGTTGACTGAATAATTTGAAGTCTCAGAGAAGATAAGAAGCCAGGTCAATCATTCTGAACAAGGTCGAACACAACACAAACAATGGAAATGAAATGGTCATTACATCCACTTTTTTTGAGAGCGTGCCATTATGACACATGTTTCATTAAGTAGAAGTAGAGGGTCAAGGTTACACCAATCCAAAGCAATCCATGGATTACCGAGGAAGGATGAAACAGTGACAACAGTCACCTAAATTACATTTTGGACCTAATTTTCAGAAATGATTTGCAACAAGCTATAAGCCACCAAAGGTAGTAAACTCCTCAACTGCTTGAAACCAGCCGCGGCCCATTGAAAGCCCTAGTTTGGTTTTGACTAATTGATGAAATCATTTGGACTAACCATATGTCTGAGTGTGTAGATGAGATAGGTTGGTCCAAGTCCAAGTGATGGAGCTAAATGGCACTCATGTGATGGAGATGGCAAAAAGATGGTGATCAAGTGCTCTAAATTGAAAAAGAAGAAAGAGAAGAACAAAATGAGCTCAAGGCAAAGATATATTTGATAGGGCCATTTTGTTTTGCCAATCAAGACGCAATAGAGTGTGTGATTGGGTTTAGGATAGATAGTCATACTATTAAGAGGGGTGATCTCATAGTTAATACAATTATCAAGTGCCACTAGGTGAATTGACTCCATGCCTATGCATTAGGACCTAGTGAGTGCTAACATTCCTTGAAAATGTTGGTGAAAATTGCTAACTCATCACGTACACAAGTGTTGGAAACATTGTGGAGTTAACACATTTGCACAAGGGTTGAAGTGTTGGTAGTAAAGAAAGTGCTCTGGGTGCATCGGACAGAGGAGACGCAATCATTAGACAAATGGTCCTTGTGTCCGATAGCTAACCCTAGGTGCTCAGGCGGCGACAGAGCACATCGGGCACTAAGTATCATGGAAATCGAACAAATATGTTTGCGCCCGATGTGTTTTGGCTCCTCTCTATCTTGCAAAATAATTCTTCAGACATATTTCACTATTGACATCAGAAAATTTTGGCTAGTGTCCGATGTGACTAAGCATCGTCCAATGGCACTATTAAGGCAAAGGAGGTTGGCTTCACTGTGGACATCAGACGTGGAGAGACTGTCCGATGTGAACCATTGGATGCGTTCGATGTGGCTCAACGCTCTCTGGATGCTTACTAGTAGATATTGGATGCTAGCGGGGTTTGTCCGATGTGACATCGGATGATGAGTAAGGGAGTTGAATGTTGGTCGCCAATGGTAACTTTCAAATGGCTAGTGACACATGTCGGCTCGCTATGGCATCAGACGCTGGCACTTTTATCCAATGCCCCATCGTTTGTGCCAGCAAAACCAGTGAGGGGAGTAACGGCTATGTGAGGCTTGTGGCCTCTATAAAAAGGACTTGGCCGACTCTTGCTCACTCTCTCAGCTCTCTAACTTGTTGATACACCTTGTGAGCATACTCTCACACCTCCCACTCATCTAGCTCTTTCATCCAAAGTGAGAATGGGAGTGATCCAAATGCATTTGCATTGAGTTTGAGAATCTAGTGGCACTTGGGATCATGTTGGCTGCGTGATTGCTTGTTACTCTTGGTGGTTGGCGCCACCTAGACGGCTTGGAGCAGCGGTGACCGTTGAGCAGAAGGTGGCGATTGTTTCCAACTTTGATCGGTGTTTTATGAGGGGTTTTTGTGCCAATTCCCCATGGAAGATCGCAAAAGGCAACTCTAGTGGATTGCTCGTGACTTGTGTACCCTCATCTTGTGTTTGTTCCTACGGTGTGTATGGCTAGACGTGTAATGCCTATTAGCGTGTGAACACCAAGTGAGTGTGTCATCACAACGAAGGCGTAGATTGCGGCAAGCAATGGAACCTTGGGGATAAATCTTGTGTCAATTGTCTCTTGGTATTCTTATTAGACACTTGCTTGGCTCAGTATATCGATCCCTACCTCTCCTTATATTACATTTGGTAATAATCTTGTCTTGTGTAGTTGTAGCTTGCTAGTGTAGCTAGGTTGTGTGACTTAGAGTAATTAGTTGTTTCTTTCACACTAGCTAGCTCACTAGTTTTTTTGAGTAGTGACATAGCTTCACTATTTGATATAGAGATCAAAGAAACTAGCATTCGGTAGGTGGCTTGCCTTTTCAAGTAGAGCTAGAGCAAAACAACTTTTATCGCCTAATTGTTGTCTAACCATTTTCTCTAGTGTTTTTTAGAATTTTAATTAGGCTATTCACTCCCTCTACCTATTTAAAACCTTTCACCCATAGGTTCCCCTCATCGACGATCATGTGGAAGACCTGATCTAGCATCGTGGCTTGGTTGTTGAATTTCCTCGAATTCCTTTCCTTCCAGAGCTGCCAGCCAATCAACAACATCATTGAGTCGAAGCCCCATCTACGGTCTTTTTCAATCCGCTTCCCTGCCATGAGCCACCAAGACCAAAAATAGGTACCGGTCATTGGCATCAATTTTGTCCGGCCAAGGATGGCAAGGGCTGTACTCCACACCTGACAACTGAAATGACAGAAAAGTAGGGTGTGATCAATGTCTTCAGTGCCTACCCCGTAGAGGATGGAAGTCAAAGTTTCCTGCAGCCCATGTCGATGTCGTGCCGCCGTCCAGCAATGTTTATGCAGCGCAAGCCAGAAGAAGTGCTTGACCTTTGCCAGGGCGGAAACTTTCCATATTTCTTTCGCACCCGGCAGTTGCGAAGCTCTAACGAAGAGGGCACGGTAGGCCAACGAGGCAGAGTATAGGGAGTTCACACTCCATCTCCAGCGCAACGTGTCTATGATGCCCTCCCTCAACTGCATGCTCTATACAACGCCCCATAGGTTCAAGTATTCAATGAGCACAGGCACCTTAAGCGGACCAGTCATGTCTTGCACCTAGGAGTTTCCCGAGATCGCATCCACCACCATGCGTCGGAGATGGTTCTGTGGAATGGCGTGCAATATTGACTGTGCCACTTTGCTGATCGAGGAGCCATCCTCTATCCAGCGATCGAGCCAGAATAACGTTGTGGTACCATCGCTTAGGACGGAATCAGTGGCTATGTTGAAAGCCGCCAATACCTCCTTCCTCACTACAAGATGGTAGGGCAGCCCATGGGCACACTTGCCCGGTTTATTATATTGCTCTATCACTTGTATTTCAATTCCTAGTACAATTGTGTAGAGCTTGCTTGCTTACCTTGTGTAGCTAGTTAAATTGATTAGTTGTAACTAGCTCTCTTACTAGCACACTAATTAGTGTAGTAGAAACATAGCTTAATTGATTATGTGATATTGATATAGATATCATAGTGACTAGCATTGTGTAGGTTGTGCTTACTAGTGGTAAAAGTAGAGCTAGAGCAAATTGCTATTTCGCCATCTTATTGTCTAACAAGTTGCTCTAGCCAATTTGTAGAGTTTTTATTAGGCTATTCACCCCCTCTAGCCATTTAGGACCTTTCACTCATGTGTTCGTGAATTCCTTGGCATGGTAGAAGTACCAGATCTTGGTTGTAGCCGTTGTTATCGAGACCAGTGCCCAGCACCGGCTCCAGATCAGCAACGAGAATCTCGGGAGGAGCGGCGCAGACGTCGACGCTGTGGACAAAGTGGACATCGTCACCTCCAAAGCAGTGAAAGGTCCTAATAGCTAGAGGAGGGGTGAATAGCCTATTAAAAATTTCTACAACAACACTTAACAAACCGGTTAGATAATTATGAGGCGAAGCAAGTGTTGCGCTAGCCTACTAAAATAGCAAGCCACCTACCACAATTCTAGTTTATATAGTTTCTATCCACACAAAAGCAATGACACTACACTAAGTTAATGTGCTCTCAAAGGTTAACTAAAGAGCCACACTAACCAAACTAACAAGCTCTCACAACTAGCTACACCAAAGAGCTTGACAACTAGTTTGTGGTAAAGTAAAGAGAGTGAGCAATTTATTTATACCGCCGTGTCGAGGAAGGAGCCAATCAATCACAAGAATGAATACCAATGAAGACCAATCACCTCAGAATCAAATGATGAACACAATGATTTTTTTACTGAGGTTCACTTGCTAGCCGGCAAGCTACTCCTCGTTGTGGCGATTCACTCACTTAGAGGTTCACGCGCTAATTGGCTTCACACGCCAAACCCTCAATAAGGCGCTGCACAACCAATACAAGATGAGGATCACACAAGCCACGAAGCAATCTACTAGAGTACCTTTTGGCTCTCCATCGGGCAAAGGTCAAGAACCCCTCACAATCACCACGATCGGAGCCAGAGACAATCACCACCCTCCGCTTGACGATCCTCACTGCTCCAAGCCATCTAGGTGGTGGCAACCACCAAGAATAACAAGCGAATCCCGCAGCGAAACACGAACACCAAGTGCCTCTAGATGCAAACACTCAAGCAATGCACTTGGATTCTCTTCCAATCTCACAAAGATGATGAATCAATGATAGAGATGAGTGGGAGGGCTTTGGCTAAGCTCACAAGGTTGCTATGTCAATGTAAATGGCCAAGAGAGTGAGCTTGAGCCGGCCATGGGGCTTAAATAGAAGCCCCTACGAAATAGAGCCATTGTACCCCTTCACTGGGCACAACACGGGGTGACTAGACGTTCCGGTCATATTGACCAGATGCTGGACCTCAGCGTCTAGTCCATGATGCGTGCCACGTGTCCCCTCTCTTCAAATGTTGATCGCCCGATCTCAACGGTCAAGTGATGGCCGGATGCAGTAGCTCAAAGTGACCGGACGCTAAACCCTAGCGTCCGATCATTTTCAGTAAGCATCTAGAGATGACTTTTCATGACTGGACACATCCGGTCATGCTCGACCAGACACACCCAGCGTCTGGTCACTCAGCGACTCCTCTATCCGCTGCCACGTCAGTAGGACCGGACGCACCCTATCAGCGTTTGGTCACTGAGTGACCCAACGTCTGGTTAGAGACCGACGCTACGTGCCCTCTGCTGTCACTGACCGGACACGCTGGTCCAACTGAGACCAGCGTCTGGTCACTTACAGTCACCTTCGTCTTTTCTGTCTAGAGCGCCGGTGGCACCGTCGGGCTATCCGCACTCTACGGGAGGACACTCCACCGATGAAGTTCCTAACTCTTGCTCAAATGTGTCAACCACCAAGTGTATCACCTTGTGCACATGTGTTAGCATATTTTCACAAAACATTTTCAAGGGTGTTAGCACTCCACTAGATCCTAAATGCATATGCAATGAGTTAGAGCATCTAGTGGCACTTTGATAACCGTATTCCGATACGTGTTTCACCCCTCTTAATAGTATGGCTTTCGAACCTAAATGTGATCACACTCTCTAAGTGTCTTGACCACAAAAAATAGCTTCTACTATTTATACCTTTGCCTTGAGCCTTTTGTTTTTCTCTTTCTTCTTTTCAAGTCCAAGCACTTGATCATCACCATGGCATCACCATCATCATGTCATGATCTTCATTTGCTTTACCACTTGGAATGTGCTACCTATCTCATGATCACTTAATAAACTAAGTTAGCACTTAGGGTTTCATCAATTCACCAAAACCAAACTAGAGCTTTCAATCTCCCCCTTTTTGGTAATTGATGACAACCCTTTCACAAAGATATGAATTGAAATTTAATTGAATCCATGTTACTTGCCCAAGCATATTTACCATGTGTAAAAGGATATGGACAAGTTTCATGAACCCCAAATGGTAGCAATTGCTCCCCCTACATATGTGCTAAGAGTTTGGATTGAAGCTTGCACATATGCTTAGATAGGAAATATAGGAGGCAATGTCTACCAAATGATGCTAAGGTATAAAAGATGGACCTTTAAACGTGATACCAATCGGAGTGCACCATTATACCATCCTTAGCACCATGGTTAGCTCGATACCACTTGGAAGCACTTGGTAATGAAACCATTAGATAAACTTATGCATGCTAGATTTTCATTTCATCATTCGAACCTACAACTAGCATACACCATATGTCAAGTTCTCCCCCTATCACTTATATCTTTATTTCTTTCCCCCTTTGTTGTCTTTTCACCATCTTAGTACATTAATATCTTTGTTTTTCTCTCCATGTACTAATATCACTAATATCTTTGTTTTTCTCCCCCTTTATCATCAATGACCACAAAGATTCAAAAAATAGATAGGTTGAGATTATCAATGTCAATCAATGGGGTGAGGATCATTTTCCTAAATTTGGTTCAATCTAGAATACTTGCCAAAGACATTTAACTTGGTTTGATCCAAGGACTAGCTTCTTCACACCTCCAAATAAGGGTTATCTTGTACCATGTTGAGTTAAACACTTAGAGCTCATTTTCTAGATTAAACACTAGGTTTACAAGCCCATAAACATGTCATATGCTACCACTAGAACAAGTCAAGTATAGAAGCAATAGCGGTACCATACAAACATCAAATTCATTTGATTTTCATGAATGAGCCTATTAAAATTGAGAGATGACTAGATGCACTAATCATGTCCTTAGCAAGGATGTATGCCATGCCAATCAACTTTTACCTTGGATTGCTCGAAGGAGAGGCATGTCATATAAGTGGGGGGTGCATCAACACATATTTGAGAAATCCAATATGTTCAACTCATTCCTTAGCTTGCAAAACCTTTTCTCATCCAATGGCTTGGTGAATATATCAGCAAGTTGATCTTCGGTGCCAACACTCTCAAGGCAAATGTCCCCTTTTTGTTGGTGATCTCTTATGAAATGGTAGCAGACATCAATGTGCTTTGTTCTTGTATGTTGAACCGGATTGTTGGTCAACTTGATTGCACTCTCATTGTCACATAGCAATGGCACTTTCTTGAACTTGATTCCAAAGTCACTCAAAGTGGCCTTCATCCAAAGTATTTGTGCACAACAACTATCGGCGGATATGTATTTGGCTTCGGTGGTTGATAATGCAACACTATTTTGCTTCTTTGATGACCATGAAACAAGTGATCTTCCCAACAATTGACATGTGCCCGAGGTGCTCTTCCTTTCAACCTTGCATCCTACATAATCCAAGTTGAAGTAACCAACTAGCTCAAACTTTGCTCCTTTGGGATACCACAAACCAACATTTTGTGTATGCTTCAAGTACCTCAATATTCTCTTAGTAGCCTTCAAATGACTTTCTCTTGGTGAGGCTTGAAATCTTGCACACATGCATACACTAAACATGACATCCGGCCTTGATGCGGTCACATAGAGTAGGCTTCCAATCATAGACCGATACAATTTTTGATCCACCATATTTTCACTTGCATCATTATCCAAGTTGCCATTGGTTCCCATTGGTGTGCTAATGGCTTTACTATCACTCATGCCAAACTTCTTGATCATGTCCTTGATATACTTGCCTTGACTCACAAATGTATCATTCTTCAATTGCTTGATTTGAAGACCAAGGAAGTAACTCAACTCTCCAATCATGGACATCTCAAACTCATTAGCCATCATCTTTCTAAACTCATCACAAAAATCTTGATTGGTTGATCCAAATATAATGTCATCAACATAGATTTGCAACACAAACAAGTCTTTTCTAATCTTTTTGACGAAAAGAGTGGTGTCAACCTTGCCCATTATGAACCCTTTAGAGAGTAGAAAGTCCCTCAATCTCTCATACCGTGCTCTAGGTGCTTGCTTCAAGCCATACAATGCCTTCTTCAACTTGTACACATGGTCAGGCTTCTTGTCATCTTCAAAACCGAGAGGTTGCTCAACATATACTTCTTCATTGATGTAACCATTGAGAAATGCACTCTTGACATCCATTTGATAGAGCTTGATGTTGTGGGCACAAGTATAGGCTAGCAAGATTCTAATTGCTTATAATCTAGCAACCGGGGCATATGTTTCTCCAAAGTCAAGACCTTCAACTTGTGTATAGCCTTGTGCTACTAATTTTGCTTTGTTCCTTACTACTATCCCATCTTGATCTTGCTTGTTTCTAAAGACCCATTTGGTTCCAATCACATTGCATCCCTTTGGTCTCTCTACTAATTCCCATACTTGATTTCTTGTGAAGTTATTCAATTCTTCATGCATAGCATTCACCTAATCAACATACTTCAATGCTTCATCTATCTTCTTTGGTTTAATGGATGACACAAATGAGAAATGCTCACAAAAATGAAGCCAATCTAGATCTTGTTTGTACACCTCTAGAAATATCACCAATTATAGTGTCCAATAGATGATCCCTTGCAATATTGGTTGGTTGGAGGATTAGAACTTGATTGCTTGCACTTACTTGATCATTGGGTTGAGATGATGTACTAGCCACTTGATCTTGTTCATTATCATGAGAGCCACTTGTACTAACTTGATTTGTATCATCTTGCACAATTGAGTTGGAGAGCACTTGCACTTGATCATTTTCATCATCATTCACTTGCATAGGCCTCAATTCACCAACATCCATGTTCTTCATGGCATTTGAAAGTTGAATGCCTCTAACATCTTCCAAGTTTTCATTCTCTACTTATGAACCCTTGGTTTCATCAAATTCAACATCATGAACTTCCTCAAGAGTACCACTATCTAAATTCCAAACTCTATATGCTTTGCTTGTAGTGGAATAACCAAGTAGAAATCCTTCATCACATTTCTTGTCAAACTTGCCCAATCTAGTGCCTTTCTTCAAGATATAGCATTTGCAACCAAAGACCCGAAAATATGCAATGTTGGGCTTTCTACCATTCAAGAGCTCATATGGTGTCTTCTCTTTCAATGGGTGACAATAGAGGCGGTTGCTACAATAGCAAGCCGTATTGATAGCTTCGACCCAAAAAGATTGACTAACATTATACTCACTAAGCATAGACCTTGCCATATCAATAAGTGTTCTATTTTTCCTCTCAACATGGCCATTTGATTATGGAGTGTACTTGACCGAGAATTGATGTCTAATTCCAAATTCATCACACAACTCATCAATTCTAGTGTTCTTGAACTCACTACCATTGTCACTTCTAACTTTCTTGATGGTTGTTTCAAACTCATTGTGAATGCCCTTGACAAATGATTCGAATGTTGCAAACACATCACTTTTGTCCACTAGAAAGAATACCCATGTGTATCTAGTATAATCATCCACTATCATAAAGCCATATTTGTTACCACAGATGCTAGTATATTGTGTTGGCTCAAACAAATCCATGTGCAATAACTCAAATGCTTTACTAGTGCTTATCATGCTTTTCTTGGGATGGGTGTTTCCAACTTGTTTTCTAGCTTGACAAGAGCTACAAAGCTTATCCTTTTTAAACACAACATCTTTCAAGCCTCTAACCAAGTCATGCTTAACCAATCTATTCAATTGTTTCATTCCAACATGACCAAGTCTTCTATGCCATAACCAGCCCATGCTAGACTTACTGAATAAGCATGTAGATAATCTAGCTTCACTAGCATTGAAATCAACCAAGTATAGATTCTCATATCTAAAGCTTTTGAAGATTAAGTTAGAGCCATCTACACTTATGATCTCTACATCATCTACCCCAAATATGCATTTGAATCCAAGATCACACAATTAAGCCACGGATAGCAAATTGAAGTTCAAGCTCTCTACTAGCAACACATTGGATATGCTCATGTCATTGGATATTGCAATCTTACCAAGCCCTTTGACCTTACCTTTGCCATTATCATCAAATGTAATACTATCATAACCATCAATGCCATTAGTATTGATTGAGTTGAACATTCTTGTATCACCGGTCATGTGTTGAGTGCACCCACTATTAAGAACCCAATGCCTTCCTCTGACTTTGTAATTGACCTAAAAAAGAAGATCAATTCTTTTTAGGTACCAAAACTTGCTTGGGTCCTTGAAGGTTAGTTACTAAGCTCTTTGGTACCCAAATGGCTTTCTTCTTTGAGCCCATCCATGGTTTACCAATGAACTTAGCCTTCACACCATTTGTACCCTTTGTAAGTACATAGAAAGAATCAAGCTTAATGAAGGATACATTAGCATTTTTGCTCTTGTTCTTGCACTCATGCTCTTTATAACCAACTTGCTTGCAACTAGTGCAAAACCGACCATTGTTCTTCACAAAACTAGTCTTCTGAGGAGCAAAAGCCGCCTTGCCTTTCTTAGGGGTATAGCCCAATCCCTCTTTATAGAGAGAAGCTCTTTGGCTACCCAAGCACATAAGCAAGCGGTCCTCACCACCATAGGCCTTAGCCAAGGTGTGAGTGAGCTTATTGACCTCCTTTTTGAGGTTCTCATTCTCAACCATTAGTGAGGCATCACAAGTGAGACCATCACTACTAGATGAGGTGGAAGTAGAAGTACTACAAGAAGGGTTAGTGGGAGCAACAATGATAGGCATAGATAATGATTCATCAATTGTATCATAAGTTAAACCTACATCACAAGTCTTAACATGCTTCTTTTTATCTTGCTCATTAAGCAAAGAGGAATGAGCCTTTTTAAGCTTTTTGTGAGCCTTGCCAAGCTTCTCATGGGCTTCCTCTAGCCTCTCATGAGTTTCTTTGAGCTCATCAAGGGCTTGCTTAAGGGCTTTTACCTCCTTATTCAAGCTCTTACATTCCCTTCTCTTAATGTCAAAGTGTTCTTTGGCATCTTCTAGCATGTCAAATAATTCATCTTTAGTAGGTTCATCATCATCACTATCACTATCATTTTCATTATCATGTTTATCATCACTTCCATCATCACAAGTTTGTACCTTAGTGGCCTTAGCCATGAAGCATGATGGAGTGTCGAAGAGAGAAGGCTTCTCATTGATTGCAATGCTTTCAAGTGCCTTCTTCTTGGTGGTCTTGTCATCATCACTATCATCATCATCATCACTTGAGGAAGCATCACTATCCCAAGTGACCACATATGAACCACCCTTCTTCTTCTTGAAGATTATCTTGTCCTTCTCCTCTTTCTTTTCCTTCTTGTCCTTCTTCTTGTTCTTCTTGTTGTCAACATCATTGTCGCTATTGTATGAACATTGAGCAACAAAATGATCTTTGCTTCTACATTTGAAGCATTTTCTTGACTCTTCCTTGTTCTTGGATGAAGATTTCTTTCTTCTAGCATGGTACCCTTTCTTCATCATGAACTTGCCAAATTTCTTGACAAAGAGAGCCATCTTCTCATCATCATCATTATCCCATGAGCTATCATCTTCACTTGATGTTTCTTGCTTAGCCTTGCCCTTGGATGATGGGCCTTGAATGCCACACTCTTCTTCTTTTCATCTTTCTTTTATTTCTTTTCTTCCTTCTCATCATCATCTCTATATGTATCATCGGTCATTATATCTCCCAACACTTGGTTTGGTGTCATGGTGTCCAAACCACTCCTCACTAGAATAGTGACCAATGTGCCAAATCTTGAAGGTAAGCGTCTTAAGAACTTGTGGGAGAAGTCCTTCTCCTTCACCTCTTCTTCAAGTGCTTTAAGATCATTGACAAGCACTTGAAGCCTATGAAACATCTCCGGGACACTCTCATCATCCTTCGTCTTGAAGCTTGCAAACTTCTCTTTGAGAATATATGCCTTTGCATCCTTCATGGCTTGAGTTCCTTCAAATGATTCCTCAAATTTCTTCCACGCCTCATGAGCCATCTCAATATTCTTGATTTACTCAAATGTTCTCTCATCAATTGCATCATGAATGGCACTTAGAGCAATGTCATTGTTTTGGAGAAGCACTTCTTTGGTCGCGGTGGGATTCTCCGGATCACCAATCTCAATTTTGGTTTCTACCACCTTCCACACCTTTCTATTGATTGACTTGATATGTGTGGTCATCTTTGACTTCTAATAAGGATAATTTGTGCCATCAAATTGAGGTGGCTTTTTTGTGTTGTTGATTTGAGCCATTTTTACACCGAAGGTTGTTAAGCCTCAAATCACGGTGACCTCGGCTCCAATACCACTTGAAAGGTCCTAATGGCTAGAGGGGGGGTGAATAGCCAATTAAAAATTTCTATAACAATACTTAACAAACCGGTTAGATAATTATGAGGCGAAGCAAGTGTTGCGCTAGCCTACTAAAATAGCAAGCCACCTACCACAATTCTAGTTTATATAGTTTCTATCCACACAAAAGCTATGACACTACACTAAGTTAATGTGCTCTCAAAGGCTAACTAAAGAGCCACACTAACCAAACTAACAAGCTCTCACAACTAGCTATACTAAAGAGCTTGACAACTAGTTTGCGGTAAAGTAAAGAGAGTGAGCAATTTGTTTATACCGCCGTGTCGAGGAAGGAGCCAATCTGTCGGTGTTTCATACGAGCACCGGCAAATAAATTTATAGTAATGCGCGTTAGGCTTGGATGGTGCACTAAAGGACACAAGATTTATACTGGTTTGGGCCGAATGTCCCTACGTCCAGTTTGTTGCTGCTCGTGTTATTAGCACCATGAACGGTCTGTAGTAAGGGGTACAAATGATCGAGAGAGGGACTGGTCCCAAGTCTCTAATGGAAGGGTTGAAAGGAGGTCAAGAGCTTCATAGTAGCTTGACTGTGTGTATGTGTGTGTTCTTGTTCGGTCCAAAGTCTGTCCCTTTGATGGGAGAAGCGCCTCACCTTTTATAGATGAAGGGGCTAGCTTTACAAGGATGAGGGCTTTACCTAATCTTGTGGCTCATGTCTACCCAGCCTGGTTCTTCATTCTGATGAGTGCGAAGGAAGATAAGTGCCTACAATACTGTCGATGTCTCTGTAGAATGTCAGGTTGATTGCAGAATGCTGCCCTACGCAGGGTATGGGCTGTAGTACAGTGGTTTTGACTTATTAGCCTCTCCCAGCCTTGCTCCGCATGCCTTCTGGTTCCTGTGAGTCTTCGTCGGAGGGATGAGGGGTCAAGGTCTGGAGTAACACCGTGGTCAAGGCCTTCTAACTTGGTGTACCTGAGGGGTCAGGAAGCGGGCACCGCTCCCTTGGGTCCATAGCATGGTGACGGAATATCCGTCGTTCGTGGAGATAGCAAATCCTTTTCTGGAGCGTAGCGGTTGTCGTATATCTTCGTCGGGTTCTATGTCCTAGAGCTAAAGGCGGCGCCTACAACTCTACAGGGTGAGGAGCATGCACCTTTACAACCTTTCGGGCTCTGCGGCACCCGGAAGGGTCTAAAGCACCTGTCTCGTCATCCCCTGGCAGTACTTTTCCTGCCAGGGCGCAGGGTATGGTCCTTGGAGCCATGGTTGACCCGAACGTCTTGTCTTGCCCTGTACCTATCATCTTGATGGAACAGGGAGAAGTTGTCAGGTAAGATGAATCCAGTCTTTAGATATGGAGCAGGGTGAGGCTCGTTCCTTGCTGTCGGGCAAAACGGAGACCAATCCCTATCTCTTGGGCAAGACCGACCCTGCCCCTCCGAGGTCGGGCGAGGCAGAATCTATCCCTCAGCCCTCGAGCGAGACCGAGCCCGCCCTAAAGGCATCGGGCGAGATGGAGACTAGCCCTAAGCCCTCGGGCGAGGCAGAGCCACCTCAAAGGCGTCGGGCAAGATAGAGTCTATCCCTCGGCCCTTGAGCGAGACCGAGCCTACCCCAAAGGCATCAGGCGAGATGGAGACTAACCCTGAGCCCTCGGGCGAGGCAGAGCTATCTCAAAAGGTGTCGAGCGAGGCGGAACCCAACTCCTGTCATTCGAACAAGGGATGAAATAGCGCTCTTATGCGTCCAGAAGTTTCTAATGTTCGGTGGTTATTGATTCCACCTTCTGGGGTACCCCGGTATTTGGTCCCCAGCAGTAGCCCCCAAGCCTCTAGGTGATTCAAGTAGAACCGCCTGGAGGGTGTTTTTTGATTTCGTCGAAGTTACTTTGCCGAAGGGTGCGCGCGAGCGCACCCGATGGGTGTAGCCCCTGAGCCCTTGGGTGATTCGAGTAGAGTCGCCCAGGGGGTTGTATTGGTCCCTTCGCGGGTAAGGTTGAAGGACTTAGTTTTTCATCAACTGGATGTTTTTCCGAGGGGATCGTGGCATCCCATTCGTGGGGAACTCATTCAAGGCTGACCTAACTGGTGCTTGCGCCCTTGATTTTGGATCGTTCGCAGACCCTTCCTTAGTTGGGCCGGCCGCCAAGCTTCTAGGCCCTAGGTGGACCAAAGAGAAAAAAAGGTCTTCGTGGCTTGCGTTTCCTAGGTGGGTAGAGAGTCTGGATTTGCCTGGGGAAGGTGAACCGTCCACCGTGATTTTTGGGGTGAGAGGATAGAGACTGCGGGTGCGTGTCCCGCGAAGTGACGCGGTGGTGTGTGTGGCAGGCCCGGAGATCAAGGCGGACGGTTGCCCTTCTCGCATCCGTCGCCCCTATAAAACCACGGGGTTCGCCCCCATGGTTCCGTATTTCGCTCCCTTGCCTCTACATCTCGAAACACCCGCCGCTAATTGCCCCAGCCTCCTACGCCCGCGCCGCCACCATCAGCCGACTTGCATCCGTGTTGCAGCCGCCGTCAAGCTTGTGCCTGCCCCATAGCCGCCGTCGAGCTCGCGCCCACCTTTCTCCCCAATTGCTTTGATGGAGTTATGGGGCAGATCTAGCATCACCCCACGGCGTTTGGAGGGCCTCGTCCGCCGTGGCCTTCTCTGCCCCCTATCCGCCGTCCAGGAGTGGCTGCTACCTGGCGATGAGGGTGAGCCGGTGCCACCCGAAGGGTATGTCGTTTCTTTCACCATCTTCCATGAGCGGGGATTCATGGTACCCGCGCATAGATTCCTTCGGGGGCTGCTGGATTATTATGAGGTGGAGCTGCAGCATCTAACTCCCAACGGGGTTCAACACATGGCGGCATTTGTTGCCCTGTGCGAGGGTTTCCTAGGGATCGATCCCCATTTTGATCTGTGGTGGTATTTCTTTAACATTAGTTTGTCGAAGAGGAAGATTGGGGGGAAAGATGTGAACGCGCCAATGGGATGTGCCAGCATTCATCTACGCCATACCCGGTCAAGGGGTTACCCATACATGCATCTGGCGACATCCAACAAGGGATGGCACTCGCAGTGGTTTTATGTTAGGGATGATGCGAGTGCCACCCTACCGAGGTACACTGGACGCCTTATTGAAGAGGCTCCAGAGTCATGGAGCTAGGGCATCCAGTCCAAAGACAAGAAACACCTCTCCAACTTTCTTTCCGCCCTCCAAGCCCTGAAGGATCGGGGCGTAAAGGGGATGGGGATTATCGGCGCCTATCACGCGAGGAGGGTGGCGCCACTGATGGCACGCGTGCTTCCCCTACATCGGATGATGCCCGAAATGTCATTCGAGGGGACGATGCTTGTTGACGAGGCGCTCCCCTTTTCAGAAGTGGCACAGCGCATTAAGGAGGCGACGAAGCCGACGAAAGATTCCAAAGGCAGTGTCCTCGACATTGTGTATCCAGTGCCCGGACATCCCCCAATGCGGCCGGAACCTGGGTTCCTTGAATTCGTAAGCCCTCTTCTCCCATGCTCTTTCTTTTTTCTAAATCTCCATTTTTTGATACTTGCTTTTGCGATATTAGGACCAGTCGAGGGGGCTAGTCTTTCAAGATAGTCTGGTTCTGCTGCCGAAGGACAAGGTCGTGGCGGCGACGAATCGACTCGCGGCCGAGTGGGACAAGAAAGCAAGGGAGCAGAAGAAGAAGGCGAAACAACTGAAGCAGGAGGCATGGGATCGGGGAGAGGATGTGAGCAGTGATGACGACGATGACGATGATGATGATGACAATCAGGTAGTCATCGATGTGGATTGGGGCGTCCTAGAGGACGAGGACACGCTGACGAGTGCCCACCCGTCCGTGCAGGGACCCTTCCCATTCCACGTGGAGGGAAGTGGGTTGGTGGAGGCCAGAGAGTCCACCGCTTCGCACGGCATGCCAGTAGAGGATCGGTGGATGGGGGAAGGCGGGCCTGCCGCTGCTGACCCCATGGTGATGGTGGAGGGGGTGGCTCTGGTGCCACGCCCCATGAGACGATGGAGGGGAGTGGCTCTAGTGCCGCGCCCCACTAGGTGAGCCCCCCTACCCCAGAGCAGGGGGTAGGCTCGAAACGGTCCTGCCCAGATGAGTCAGGGCAGGGATCTGGGGATCCATCCCCAAAATGCTTCTACCGGTCGAGGACGTCAACGTGAGCTACTGATTCCCCTATTTTCATCCTTTCTCCATTTCTATTTTAAGCTAATGGTTATTACCTTTGTGTAGGTTCTTGCGGACGGGTCACCCCCTAGGGCTGGCGCCCAAGAAGAGCCTCGCCATTCAAGTGGGACAGATGGCATCGCCTGGCGTCACCCCTATTTCGGGCAAGAGTCGTGCCGACGTTGGGTCTACATTGGCCAACCCGACAGCATCTGTGGTGGCGCCCACGCCCACAGAGGTTACCGAGCAGGCGGCTTCCTCCATGGCGGATGTAGTATAGCCAGCCGAGGGCCGTATACCACCGGTGGAAGTGGTCGTGACCGCGCCAAGCTAGGATCAGCCGGGCGCAGCCATGGTGGCACTCGAGGGCATAGTGCAATCCGCGCCACCGGGGGCCTAGGTAGATCCGCCCGTGGTGCTCGAAGCAGCCCAGATGGAGGAGGGTCCAGTCGGAGGGTCCTCGATCACGGCAGTGGTGCCGCATAGGGTCAGGAGGGAGCCACCCTGGCCCCTTTGTCGGGAGGAAGCCGCTCCCCGCGTGGGGGGAGCCGCCGCTTCAGTGGATGGCCGCTCAGGACCCAACGTCAGCTCTTTTCTCGCTCGATGATCATTCCAAGAGCATGGAGCGAGAAGGTCTTGACATTGGAATTTCGACCATGCTGGAGGCCCTGGACCAGGCCAGAGGAGCCCTGCATGAAATTGTTGTTCCTACTACCCAAGTATTCGCTTGATTTTCTTCTTTCTTCGCATGTTTTTGTGTTTTCGCATTTTTGATACCAGCCTTCTTCCTCTTTAGGTTCTTGTTGCTCGTAGCCAGAATAAATCCCGATTCCTCTGCGAGCAGAAGGCAGAGTGGGATCGCCTCTTCGTGGAGGCCCGGCTGCGAGCCGACATGGCTGCATAGCTTGCTGCCGCCTAGGAGCGGGAGGCCCAGGCACGTCAAGACATGGAGGAGGCCCACAGGATGTTCGAGGATTTGTCGGCGTGGTCCAAGCTAGATGGGGAGGAGATCGCCAGGCTCCAAAAGGAGCGAGACGAGTTGCTACAGAGGAATGCCGCGGCTAATGAGAAGGCCGGCGAGGTCCTGAAGGAGCTGGAGATGGAGCGGGACCTCCGATGGAAGGCCGAGAGTAGGGCCACGGCCCTTCAGCAGAAGGTGGAGGAGGACATCGAGGTGGTCTGCTCTCTCCGAGTGCATCTTGGTGACGTAGTGAGCCGAAGGTTGAGCGCCGAAAACATCTCCGCCAAGCTAGAAAAAGAGGTTGCCCATGCACAAAGGGCCCTTCAGGTTGAGAGCGATGAGCACGATCTTCTGCAAGCTGCGGTTGGGGTGGTCCTTGATGCCCTGAAGGTGGTGGAGCCGGCGGAGACTAGCCCACTCGTGGCTCGTGCCGTAGGTATCATGGCTCGGGTGGGCCAGCTTGAGGAGAGTGCTTTTCACGCCGGGATCACCTAGGCCTTCACCGTTGCCCATGCCCATTATGAGAAGGAAATCAACCTGAAGGTGATGAGCGAAGGTTTCCCATCCACCTATGAGGATGATGAGCTGGAGGCAATGGAGAAGATGGTTGCTCCCCTTGCGAAAAAACTAGCGGATAATCTGAAAGAGATGGTTCTCCCTCCGTGGGAGTAGTTAGTTGAATAATTTTGAGAACAACTTATATGTAATATGTGGACAAGTGTCGGTATTTTCGAGTCTGGACGCGGTTTCGTGATTTTGCATCGTAATTTCATTTTATTTGATTTTTTGCAATCTTACCAATCTGTTCCCCCGAATCTTGCCGCTGGTCTTGATGCGAGGAGATTGTTTCGAAAGAAAGAAGGGAGGTAGCCATACCTTAACCAGCCCCCGAGTAAGGTCTGACCCCCTGCATTTGTTGGGGTCGGTGGTTACTAGAGATCAGAACTGTGGTTTTGGTGACAGGGTTGACGAAGTCCTTGGATGGCATTGCAATATTCCCCGACCTGCCTTCCAACAGAAATCCCCAACTAGAGACTCTATGGGCTCAGCAAGGTGGGGCCTTCGAACTTGTGTCCCTGTATTGATTGGCTCGAGCCCTCGGGCCTTGTTAGGGTCTGATAGGGGTCGGCCGTAATTTGCGTGTTACCCCATCCTCGATTTTCAGAATAGGAGGGGCTGAGTAAACAACACTTGCCTCGACGGCTCGAGTATCGCGATCAACGAGCTCACTAATGGGTACGTTCATGTGGAATCCGGGTCCATCATTTGCTGATGGGGTCAGCAGAGCCCTCTAGTGGCATTCCACAACTTCTTAACCCGCCTCCCGGCAGATGCCCAAGCCGTTTGATAGGCTCAGGCAGCCCGATGGCCTCTCCTCGATGGAGATTCTGTGGGTTTGGCTCGGGGTTAGAATCGAACGAGAAAAGGTTGAGACGTCCCTGTCCGCTTCTGAGCGGGGTCGGGCAAGGCCGCTGGGGCTTATCTCAGTTATTTCTCCCTGGCTCTGTTTGGCATGAGGTGGCCTCGAGCCCTTCGCGGGCCGACCTTCAAACCTCGGCCTGTGATCGCCTATATCGAATGAGGCGACAGCCATTTCATGATGCGACATGAAGCATTGGGATGTTTTGCATATGTATAATATAATCGAAATGAAGGCGGGGTCGGTAACGTTACCTTGGCGGTATGAGTGATGAAAAGCTCCTACTAGATGTGTCCGTGCGGGGTTCGGACCCTGATGTTCACGATGAGGTTGGAGTAACCTGCATAAGAATCTGTGGGGGTATTAACCCCTATACCCTTATGGCTAAGCTTGGGCTAGCCCGGATCAATGGGTTTTGGTCCACCCGAGAGACGACGTGCGGCCCAGTTAACCTGATCAGAGTCCCGCACAAGGAATCAAGACAGATTTGGCGACCAAGCAGGAACCTGATCGGTTAGAATAGGAATCCTTATCCGGCCACATATGGCAATTGTAACTGACTAGGATTAGTTTCCAGATCTGTAACCCTACCTCCCGGACTATATAAGGTGAGCAGGGGACCCCTCTAAAAATCATCTATTGATATACAGCAATACAAATCAGGCGCAGGACGTAGGTATTATGCCTTCTTGGCGGCCGAACCTGGATAAAACCTCGAGTCTGTCTTGCGTCACCGTCTTGTTTAGGGCTTACGCATCTATCTGTCGATAATCTACTACCTTGGGCATACCCCTAGGTAGACTGCCGACCTTATTTCATCGACAGTGACGTGCCAGGTAGGGGGTGTGCATACTGCTCTCCAAGCAAACAAGATGGTCATCATCTCCGGCTCCATGGCTACGCCCAATGGCCTCACGTTCACCGTCGGCCAGATCACCTGGACCACCGGCTCCGACGACTCCATCGCCGTGACCATGAAGGAGGTGTGGAATCAACCTACGCCGACTACTACTTCACCTGCATCGGCTACGGCTCTGACCACGGTGAACATAGCTCCGACCATGACGAACACGGCTCCGACCACGGTGAACATGGCTCCGACCACGACGGATACGGCTCCGACCACGATGGATCTGGCTTCGACCATGGTACATCTGGCTTCGACCACGCCTACAGCCACACCGACAACCCGTCATTCGCTTCCCCGCTACGGGGGGAAGCAGATCGACAACACCGACCTCCTCGACTCCATCGATCGGGTTGGCATCAAACTCGCTAAAACCCTAGCTCTGGTGAGTACGATTCAAAGCCAACCTAATGAGCAGGTAACCATGCCCCACAATAGATCTACCCGACCAGCTCGGACCAGTCGTCCTGCATGACTTGGAACAGATCTTGTGGTCGTATCTACTCCTAAGGGGCGCTTTGCTCGTTGCCAGCCAGCCTTCGCAATGGGTCTCCGACTCGGCGAGTACGAAGTCCCGACGGAGAACCACCAGGTCCAGCCCTACGGCCTGCAAAACACTGCCTCCAGCTACGCGTACAACCTACAACGCCGCTCGGATCTGTGTCCTACACACCGATTTCGGCCGAAGCCATGCAACCTCGTCAACATGGTCTGGATTGAAGATTATCAGGAAGGATCCGTCCACACAGTCCGAGAGGGCAACTCTAGCTCCCCATCCGGCATTGCGTCCAACACATCTGTCCACACCGAGCTTCAGCATCACGAAGATGAAGGCATCAAATATGATCTGGATCTACCAGACCACGCCCCGAGTTTCCCCCAATTTCCATCTTTCCCGCCAAGATGAGGGGATTTGATCCATGTTGTCAGCAATGACGAGCCGCCAGCGGTTGGCAAAACAGAACAAGAAAAGACTACATGCGAAGCACGCAATATTGACCGGTTTAATCGCCAACAAATCGAAGCTAAAGCAGACCAGGAGGCACGATGCATAAGGGTCCAGCCACGTGACCTCAACAATGCTTTCGACAGGGTGGGGGATAAACAAGTCTTCAATACCCCAAGCGCCAACGTAGCCATCGCCATGGCGACAATGCAACGGCTGCCCAACACTCCCGAGACCCAAGCAGTCCATGATGACATACAAGCTTATCTGACGGCTGCTATGGCTCAGACCGCAGAGGTGAATCAAGCCCGAGCTCCATCCGTTTCCGTCGAATCAAGCCACAGCCGCCAATACTCAAGTGGCTCACAGCCACTCAACCAACGTGGCTCGCGCAACAATGACCCATCAGATAACCGTCAAGGTAGAAATGGTGGTCATGATGGTGGTCGGGACGACAACCACCACCGGGAGGATAACCGCAATGACGTTCGAGGTGACAACCGCCGAGATAACCGTGATAATCGCCGTGATAACCACGGTCGCAGAGCTAATCTAGATGGCAATCGAGATCGCTGCGATGGCAATAACGATCTCCGCCATTACCTTGGTGGACGCGATCTGCGCGCTCGCATCAACCAGAGAGCCGATGATCGAGCATCCTATGAAAGCCACCGCCGTATGGAGTATGACACCACCCACGGCCCGCCGGGCCTAAAATAGTTCACTCCACACCTTCACCAAGTCATATGGCCCAAGAATTTCAAGCTCGAGAAACTTTAGAAGTAAGACGGCAAGGAAAACCCCGAATTATGGGTCATGCTCTACGAAACAGCGTGCCGATCAGCCATGGCTGACGAGCATGTCATGTCTAACTACTTCCCAGTTGCTGTTGGTCATGCCGGTCACCAATGGCTGGTTAGCTTGCCGGCGAACTATTTTGATTCTTGGCAGGAGCTCAAGCAGGCCTTCATCGACAATTTCATCGCTACCTGTGAACAACCCGGCAACAAGTATGATCTGCAATGGATCCGAGATCGGAAAGACGAACCACTGCACAAGTACGTTCCGCGTTTCTCGGAGATGCACATCAAGGTCCCATCAATCTCCGACAATGAAGCAATCGAGGCTTTCATCACTGGCCTCCGCTTCCACGACGCCCTAAGAGACAAGCTCCTCCGGAAGAGACCTGAATCAATCACAGCGCTCTTGGCCACCGCTAAGAAATATGCGGACACTGATGACGCTAAAAAGATAATTGTTGAAGAAGCAGCAAGGGTTCCACGCTCTGACCACCCTCCACACCGCGACGATTACCGCGGCAATCGTGGTCGGAACGACAATTTTGACCGCCGCAACCAGCGCAACGACTCCCGTGACCACCGTGACCAACGTAATCAGCGGCGCAACCGCCGTGACGATTACAGGAGCAAGCGTGCTTGGGAAGACGACGGCGAGGTCAATACCGTGAAAAAGGGCGGCGGACGTCGTAACTATGAGGACGACTATGCCAAAGCATTGAAGGGGCCCTGCCAGCTCCATCCTAAGTCGAACCACACCATGGAGAATTGTCGTGTCCTCAAGACTATCTACACGCGTCAACAGGCTCCGGATACGTCCGACAAGCCTAACGACACAGGGGAACAGCGCAACGACGACAACGACGACGACGATGCAGACCCTCGTCATAAATACGTCAAGCCAACTGATCGCGTGCACACCATCATCGGCAGCAAGGTGTCCATTGAGACCAAATGAGAACGCAAGTTGCTCGCCCATGCTTGCTTGAACGTGGCAAACACCGACAACCTTCTCACCGATCCGCGGCTTCCTCCGTGGTCTCACCGTGAAATCTACTTCAGCAGGAAGGACCAATGGGCCGCCATACCTGAGCCAGGGCATTTTCCCCTAGTCCTCGATCCTTGTATCAATAAGGTTCAGTTCGACAGGGTACTGATCGACGGCGGTAGCTCCATTGATATACTGTTCAAGAACAGCCTGCCCGCTCTAAAAATAGCCTAGGCGGACCTAAAGCCGTACGAGGCACAGTTCTAGGGCGTTCTCCCCGGACAGAGCTCTACACCTCTTGGGCAGATCACGCTACCTGTGCAATTTGGGACTCCGGACCACTTTCGCACCGACTACATCAACTTCGTTGTCGCTGACTTCGACGGCACCTACCATGCTATTCTTGGTCGACCGTCGCTCACCAAGTTCATGGCCATACCTTATTACATGTATCTGGTGCTCAAGATGCCTACTGAGAAAGGAGTTTTAACCCTCAGGGGCTACGTATACGCAGCTTATACCTGTGAGGATGACAGCTTCAAAATAGCAGAGGCCCACGACCTCTCCATTCGCATGGCCAAGACCATGCTCAACGCTAAGAAGACCTCAGCCGACCACCTAGAGATCCTAGAGCTCGAGGCTCCGCGCAAGAACATTAGGTCCAAGGAGCACAAGACGATCCAGCTGGTTGATGGTGATCCCAGTAAAACGGCCCTCATCGGGGTCAACCTGGATCCCAAATAGGAAGACGCGCTCATCAGGTTCTTGAGGAGCAACATGGATGTGTTTGCATGGAAACCTTTCGACATGCCTGGTGTACCTCGGAACTTGATCGAGCACTCCTTAAATGTCAACAGCAAGGCCAAACCGATCAAGCAGAAGCTACGACGGTTCGCTCACGACAAAAAGGAGGCGATTAGGGTAGAAGTTACATGGCTTTTGGCAGCCGGATTTATCAAAGAAGTGTATCATCCAGAATGGTTAGCTAACCCGGTTCTTGTACGCAAAAAGAATAATGAATGGAGAATGTGTGTTGATTACACTGATCTCAACAAACACTGCCCTAAGGACCCCTTCGGCTTACCTTGCATAGACGAGGTCGTAGATTCAACCGCCGGTTGTGAGCTGCTTTCCTTTCTCGATTGCTACTCTGGTTATCACCAGATCGCTCTCAAAAAGGATGACCAGATCAAGACATCTTTCATCACACCTTTTGGCGCCTACTGCTACACGACTATGTCGTTCGGGCTCAAAAACGCCGGGGCTACCTACCAACGCGCTATACAGTCTTGCCTCAACGATGAGATAAAAGACGGCCTCGTCGAGGCTTATGTGGACGATGTAGTTGTCAAAACCAAGGAAGCACGTACCCTTGTTGACAACCTGAAACGCACCTTTGCAGCCCTCAATACGTTCCAATGGAAATTAAACCCAAAGAAGTGCATCTTTGGCGTTCCTTCCGGCATACTGCTCGGCAACGTCGTTAGTTACGACGGCATACGCCCTAACCCGGAGAAAGTTAAAGCTGTCTTAGACATGAAGCCCCCAAAAAAGGTGAAAGATGTCCACAAGCTTACCGGATGCATGGCCGCTTTAAGCCGCTTGATATCAAGATTAGGAGAAAAAGGGCTACCGTTCTTCAAACTGCTCAAAGCTTCCAAGAAGTTCGAGTGGTCGGAGGAAGCAGACGCTGCCTTCACGCAGCTAAAACAATATCTCACATCACCCCCGGTACTTACTGCTCCCAGAGAAGACGAAACTGTCCTACTTTACATTGCGGCAACCGATCAGGTGGTCTCCACTATGATGGTGGTCGAGCGCGATGAGCTGGGCCACGCCTATAAGGTACAGCGGCCAATTTATTTCATTAGTGAGGTACTCAACGAATCCAAGACTAGGTATCCACAGATTCAAAAACTGCTCTATGCCATACTGATAACATCCCGAAAGTTGAGACATTACTTCGACGGATATCGTGTGGTGGTCATAACTGAGTATCCTTTGGGGGACATCATTCGCAATAGGATGCGAACGGGCGCATCGTCAAATGGGCAATGGAGCTATGCCCCTTTTCCTTGGAATTTGCAAGCCATACTACAATCAAGTCTCAGGCACTCGTCGATTTCATCGTCGAGTGGACAGACTTAAGTACGCCTACCTCTCTAGGATCCGACGAATATTGGACAATGTACTTCGACGGTTCTCTTAACATTGACGGTGTGGGAGCAGGAGTTCTTTTCGTGTCACCATCCAAGGAGCAGCTCCGGTACGTCCTCAGGATTTATTTCCCAGCATCTAATAATGCCGCCGAGTATGAAGCATGCCTGCATGGTTTACGCATTGCGGTTAAGCTTGGTGTTAAACGTCTCTATGTCTATAGAGACTCGGCTTTGGTCATCAACAAACTCAACAAGGACTGGGATACAACCAGTGAAAAGATGGACGCATACTGCAAATCGATAAGAAAGCTGGAAGGCAGGTTCTATGGCATCGAGTACATACACGTGGTTCGGGACAAGAACCAGGCAGCGGATGCGTTGTCAAAGTTAGGATCATCTTGAGCCAAAATCCCACATGGCGTATTCGTCCAAGACCTGTTCACGCCTTCCATTGAAGACGAAGAGTCTACGGTCGACAATGCTCTAGACCAGCAATTAGTGGCTATGGTTCCGGCGCCGAGCACAACCGAGCCGTTTCCGACCACTCATGAGCCAGACTGGAGAACACCTTTCATCAAGTACTTAATAGATGGTAGCGGTTATACTGATCGAACAGAAAACGAGCGTCTGATGCGTCGCAGTAAGCAGTATCTGCTCGTCGATGGCAAGTTATGGCGCAAAAACGCAAAGGAGGAAATCTTGATGAAGTGTATAACCTAGGAGGAAGGCGAGCATCTCCTGGACCAAATCCACTCTGGCTCCTGTGGCAACCACGCGGCCTCAAGAACACTGGTTGGTAAGGCTTTCCGAGCAGGGTTCTATTGGCCATCAGCAGTAGCCGACGCGGAGAAGCTAGTCCGCCGCTGTGAGGGTTGTCAGTTCTTCGCCAAGAGAATCCATGTACCAGCACATGAGATCCAGACGATCCCAGCCTCTTGGCCCTTTACATGCTAGGGACTGGACATGATCGGGCCTTTCAAACCGGCTCCTGGGAAATTTACATGCGTCTTCATGCTAATTGACAAATTTTCTAAGTGGATAGAATACATGCCTCTGGTACAGGCATCCTTAGAGAAGGCTGTCACGTTCCTCGACCAGGTCGTCCACCGTTTCGGCGTACCCAACAGCATCATTACTGATCTGGGTACTCAGTTCACTGGGAACGCTTTTTGGGACTTCTGCGATGAAAGGAGCATAGTAGTAAAATACGTCTCGGTGGCGCACCCTAGAGCTAATGGACAAGTCGAGCGGGCAAATGTTATGATCTTGGATGCACTAAAGAAGAGAATGTACAGAGAAAACAGCAAAGCTCCCAGAAGATGGCTCAAGGAGTTACCAGCCGTGGTCTGGGGCCTCCGAACCCAGCCTAGTCGTAACACTGGCGTCTCACCATACTTTATGGTTTACGGCGCTGAGGCAGTCCTCCCACCAGATATAGCTTTCAGATCAGCACGGGTAGAGAACTTCGACGAGGGCAAGGTCAATGAAGTACGAGAGCTAGAAGTCAACAGTGTAGAGGAGAAAAGGCTCGATTCTTGTGTACGCACGGCCAAATACCTTGCTGTTTTGCACAGGTACTACAACAAGAACGTTAAAGAGCATTTCTTCGTGGTCGTGGACTTAGTCCTGAAGTGGAAGACAAACCAGGCTGGTGTCCACAAACTCGCAACCCAATGGGAGGGACCCTTCATGATCAAGGAAGTCACACGTCCAACGTCTTACAGGTTAGCTCGCCTGGACGGCATGGACGTACCAAACTCGTGGCATATCGACAAGCTTAGACGTTTCTATGCTTAACTACTGAGATATGTACTCTACTTGTATTTTCGATTTACTTCAATAAAGCAATTATGATTTCTCCGACCACTCTAATGTGTCACTCCGAATTTTATGGTTACTCTAACTTAGCCAGTACAAGCCGACCACCACTCCTTCCACAGTTTTTGGAGCAGGCCCTGTCTCCGGTTCCCCCCAACACGTGCACGGGATCCGCTCTCTATGTTACAGGTGATCGGCAGGTCCCCCCTGGTTTGACTTGTCCGCGTCCATGTGTGCACAGGTCATGGTACCTCACACTCCGACCACATGACAAACTAGGTCCACACAAACTCTTCGGGATGATGTGTCGAGCAAAACGGTACAACTAAACAGAACGTTAACACGTTCTCACTTAGTTACACCAACAAAAAGTTTCAAGCTTAAATATGTTTTGTACAAAGCAAACAAGCTTATAATGATATACAGTTACGTTATTACAAGCTTGCCTGAAGAGGCTCAAGTTCACAATAACACAACTATGTCCTCCTTCTACAGCTCTAAGCCTATTACATCGGCTGGTCGGGGAGCATGGCATTTACTGCTCGCCACCTCTGATACCCTACTCGAGTCTCGAGGACTCTTGCGCTTGTCGAGCTGAAGGGGATGGCCCCGCCGGTGCCTGGCTGGTCGAGACCACATGCTTCATTGGTTGGCTTGCAGCTGATGGCATTTCCAGCTGACTTGTCGATGGCATCCCCTGTACAGGTGCTGTCCCACCTCCACACAGGTTAATATCGCCAATTATCTTTGACAACAAGTCCAGCTGGGCCGTTCGAAGCTCTTCTGCCTTGTCTGGGTCTATCTCCTTCGGGTACCCAGCCTCCAGGCGCTTGAGATCGATCAGGGGGTAGTGGGCACGCACCATGCTTAGTACATGGGCACCCGTGTACTCACCCGCCTCCTTCACGAACTATTGGAACCATCCCCACGCCTGCCTGCATCTCTTGACCAGTCCCAGCTGGGGCGTCCTTAGCTCTTCCTCTGTGAGCACCGGGTCGATAAGGTCGAGGATGGGCACAATGCCAGATGCCATTTCTTGGCACCGCTTGTTCCACGTGTCCTGCTCCTCAGTGGCCTTGAGGCATCATGATTTCCAGTCGTTGCGCTCTTTGATCACGGCCTCTAGGTGCCTCTTAGCATTGACTTTCAAAACTGAACGCAGTACAAGACATCAAATGTGATGACACGACAAGGCAAGGTGGGTGACAGAATGAGAAAGGTGATCTAGAATACTTACTTTTCAGGTCATCCTTCATTTTGGTGGTGTGGTCTTAGAGTTCAGACTGGCTGCGTGCTAGTTTCTCATTGTCCTCCCTTAGGCGACCACATTCTATGGTCACATGGCTATTTTCCCCTTGGAGGCGGGCCACTTTAGCTTCTAAACCTGCATTACAGCTGTTACTGCCAAGAACACAATAACACAAGTCCTGCACTTGCTATGATAAGGTGAAAACTTACTTGTTTTCTCCCGCTCTTTGTTATTGAGCTGGCCGACTAGGTTTTGGTTCTGTGCTTCTCGGTCTATCCTCTCCTAGTCGGCGGCTTCAAGTTGGTGCCGCAAGCGTTCCACTTCGGCCGCCAGTTCCTTATTGGTCGCCGTGATTCCTTCAATCTGGTCGAAGCACCTTTTTCGGTATTTTGCAGTTTTCATCAAGTCCTGCATACAGACAAGCTAAGTCAGACAGTTCGATTACACAACAGGGTCAAGGACTCAAGCCAAATATACCTGGACTTCTATCACCAGACGCTTGGCCGCCCGTTCGACTCTTAGGGCTCTTCGACCTCTGGGATTTCTTCGTGCACGACCCATTCATCATTCCGATAGCGCGACACATATACATGTTGTCGCCTATCTTGGGGACGGCCTAGGACCTCTTGGACTTCTTCCTCTTTAGCCTCCTGTTCGGGAGGCGGCGCAGGTCTGGAGTCTGCAGACTCCATGACCACCAGGGCTTTTCCACAAGCCGTTGCATCGGCAAGAACGCTCTAGGCCACTTTTGGCTGCAGCTCCTCGGCTAGATCCGGTTCCCATGGCGCCATGGTATCCGCCTCAGCAGGGTTTGTGCTCGGAGCACTTGTACTCTGCTCGGCTGTCTTCTCAACCAGCCGCTCGGGGACCGGCGTCTGGTTGTCCGCCTGCTGAGATCCAGGTGGAGTGCCTACTACAGGCTCCTCCACGGCTGGTTGCTGGGCAGTTTGTCCTGCCGTTGCTGGCGAAGATGTGCCGCACCTGGCTAACTAGTCGGGGTTCTCGGTGGATGCCGATCTAATATATCAGAGACAATTTCCGAAGATAATAGTATCCAATGCGAATTACAAGCTTACATCAAAGATATAGATACTTACAGCTTTGATTTGTGGAATGATGTGGCAAAGGAGCGTTTCCTCGACCGCCCCTGCTCCGCGTGCTCGGCAGGTTCCACCAGGTCTTTTCCCATGTCCGGTACAGGCGTCAGGGTTTGATGGTCGGTTTTTCCCTCGCTTGTCCTCTGTGTTGCAGTGGTTGGTGATGCGACCACTGCTGGCATGGAGGCGCCGCCCTGCTCCGACGACCCCATTTGCCTTCTCCTCTTTCGAGGGACAAGCCAGATGATGTCCGCATCCTCTGCTTCGTCGTCCGATAGGGGGAAGATGGCTTGGCGTCATTTGCTGGCCAGCGGCTCTGGTTGATGCGTCCTCCACAATCTCGAGGGCTGCCCAGTGGACGTCGTCGGTCCTAGCGCTGGTCTAGGCTGTTGGGCCAGCAGCTTGCGGCCAATCTACACTGGGGGGAGGCGACACGAACACTGCTGCCTGGTCACGACCATTCCACTAAGGCACAAAGAGGGGACAAGAGTCAATTTATGGTTACAACAAAACTCTACAATTAAAAGGTGGCCTCATTTACCTTTGGGGGAGGTCGAGCCAGCTTGAAGGCGTGCTCGATGTCGTTCAGCCTAACGTAATTGGGATCGGCCAGGTTGAAGAGCTCCCCAATCCTGGCCTTGATTTCCATCTTGTCGAGCGGCTCCTTTCTGGTCCTTGTCGGATCAGCACTCCCCTGGTACTCGAAGCCTGGATGAACCCTCTTCTGGCAGGGCTAGATCCTTCGGCTGATGAAGTTTCTGACCACACTTGGGCCATCTAGTCTCCCCCATGGGATCATCCCGAGCAGTTCAGCGATCTGCTCTAGGTTCTCGGGCTTCTCTATCCAGCTATTCTTCTTCTCTAGAATCAGTCCCACATCACACAGGGTGATGGTGTTTGGCTCTTCACGGATGTAGAACCACTTCTTGTACCACTCATCCAGTGAGGTGTTCCAGGGGCAGTGCAAGTATTGTGCTTTCATGCCATCGCGCAGATTCAGGTAGACGCCTCTGGCTATCTTCGAGCCACCGCTCTCTTTCTTCTGAAGATAGAACAGGTGGCGAAAGAGGTCAAAATGGGGCTAGAAGCCACCATAAGACTTGCAGAGATGGATGAAGGTGGAGATAAGGAGAATCGAGTTGGGATGCAGATTGCAAACCCTAATCTCGTAGTACAAGCAGAGACCCTGAAGGAAAGGGTGCACTGGAATCCCGAAACCCCGTTTGAAGAAGTCTTCGAAAACCACAATCTCACCTGGTTGTGGATCGGGGAAGCTTTCTCCTTCCAGCGCATGCCATCCCACGAGTGCCTTGTTGTGGAGCACTCCCATGGCGACGAGGTCCTCGATGGTCTGCTCATTGCTCCGTGATTTCCACCATTCCTTCACCATGACCCCGCCTTTCTTCTGGGCGTCTCTCTTCGCCATTAGTCCGTCCTTACTAAGGGGGTGGATACGGGATGGCGAGGGGATTGGAGATGATTTTCGGAGGAATAGGGTTTGGCAGGAGGAAGAAGAAGGTTGCGGCAGCGGATGACAGTGGGGAACGGTGTGAGTAACTTACCAGATCTACAATATATAAAACAAAGAGCCCCATCATTTCATTCGCCCAAGAATATTGGGAGTCGTGCGCATGCGCCGCAGACGGTTGTTCACACAACCTCGAAATATGTGCCAATAAACGCGCTCCTTCGTTACCAGTGTACGTGCCTCTTCGTTGATAGTGTAAGAGGGCCCGCACTGACACACCTCAATACAGGTGTCAACCGACTGTTTGCCAAAAAAGAGTAAGAAGATAGAATGACGTACTATACCCATTTGCTTTTTTGACCAGACGTGTTAGACTGGACTTGACAGAGAATAGAGACAAATAAATACACCAAATAATAGTACAAGCAGCGCACGCGATCATGGATTTGCCCTGACCACTACTGTGCTCGGGGACTACACAGACCACTACTGTGCTCGGGCACTGTCTAGACCACTTTTGTGCTCGGGGACTGCCTAGACCACTCTCGTGCTCGGTGACTGCTCTGACCACGGTGACTGCTCCGACCACTGCCGTGCCCGAGGACTGCTGCGACCATTACCATACTCAGGAACTGTTATGACCACTGCTGTGCTCGGGGACTCTCCCGACCACTTCTTGGAGTTTTTGCTCTCCTTGGCTACATGTGATTTGTACTCACATACAGTTAAGAGACATTTCTTTAGACCTTGCTACAAGGCTCATACTTCGCCTTCCAGCAAGCTCGGGGACTACATCGGTACAATGCACCCACTGGTGCATCTTGTTTTGCCTGTACGGCAATTGGATTTTTAATGTCGGCGGAAATTCTTTTTAGACCCTGGCACCACGTGCCTGCGTCACCTACTACCAGGCTCGGGGACTAAGTGGGCACACTTCACCTTGCAGTGAATGTGTTTGTTTACTCGACCCCTGTGCTTTGAATAATTGTAAGGATTAATAATATGCTCGGGGACTGCCCCGACCACTGCTTGAATAATGGTTCTCCTTGGCTACATGTGATTTGTACTCACATACAGTTAAGAGACAGTTCTTTAGACCTTGCTACAAGGCTCATATTTTGCCTTCCAGCAAGCTCGGGGACTACGTTGGTACGATGCAACTGCCGGTGCATCTCGTTTTGCCTGTACAGCAATTCGGTTTTCAACTAAACTAGGAATTCTTTTTAGACCCTGGCACCACGTGCCTATGTCACCTACTACCAGGCTCGGGGACTAAGTGGGCACACTTCACCTTGCGGTGAATGTGTTTGTTTTTCGACCCCTACGCTTCTGTTGTTCAAGGATGCTATGCTTCAAAACCACTTACATTTCTTTTCAGAAATACAAGTGGGCACACTTCTCAGGACAGAAATCTTTTTCTTTTTTCTTAAGAGCACCATACATTCTTCGGACAACCTACTTCTCCGGTGATGATGGTGGTCGGAGGCATCAAGGACTCAAACCTTACTTGTCGGAGAAGGTTAAAATGGCGTGTCGCAACATAATACATGATGCTCGGGGACTAGCTGTGGGGGTATTAACCCCTATACCCTTATGGCTAAGCTTGGGCTGGCTCGGATCGATGGGTTTTGGTCCACCCGAGAGACGACGTGCGGCCCAGTTAACCTGATCGGAGTCCCGCACAAGGAATCAAGACGGATTTGGCGACCAAGCAGGATCCTGATCGGTTAGAATAGGAATCCTTATCCGGCCACATATGGCAATTGTAACTGACTAGGATTAGTTTCTAGATCTGTAACCCTACCTCCCGGGCTATATAAGGCGGGCAGGGGACCCCTCTAAAAATCATCTATTGACATACAGCAATACAAATCAGGCGCAGGATGTAGGTATTATGCCTTCTTGGCGGCCGAACCTGGATAAAACCTCGAGTCTGTCTTGCGTCACCGTCTTATTTAGGGCTTGCACATCTGTCTGCTGATAATCTACTACCTTGGGCATACCCCTAGGTAGACTGCTGACCTTATTTCATCGATAGCTATTCTTTGTTTTTCGTATCTCGGTGGCGGTCCGAGCCATTTAATTAACTTGGGCAACCTGACAGCTTTTCCTTTGGGGGAGATTCTGTAGGCGGACCCCTCCGAACCCTTCTTGAGAAGGTAGACGTCAAAGCTGGGCATTGATCATGATTTTTCTGGCGAACAGAAACACCGTAGCTACCGAGGCGTAGGGTCTGCTAGTTCATCCAGTTTTACTCAAAGTTTTATGCCTGTATTTCGCGTCCTTAGTTTCAAGCGTACGGAGAAGGTCGGGTGAGGAGGATGTCTAGATTGGTAGACATCCTCGGTAGCCCCCGAGTGATGTTCGTGTTCCCGCCGTTTGACAGGGTCGGAAGCTCGAGAATGAATTTTAACACATAAAGTAAGAAGGTAGAGATGCTTATCTTTCTTTGGATGTTCGTTCGTCATCTCTTCTGGGCCGAATGGCTGGCCCAGGAGATCCAAAAGGTCCTGTCATCAGATCGTCCCGTGGTCCTGCATGGGGAGGCGAAGGGTCGTCTGCCTATGTGGGCACCTTAATTGCCACATCCGGAGCGGGTCAGTGGCGGGCCATACCCAGGTAGTGTTCAGTTTGACCAAGGGGGGACGCCTCATCGACCGGGGCGCGTCCCATCAGTTCCGGCATGTCCCCTCAGGTATCAATCAGCATTGATTCCGCATTGAAAGAGGGGAGGAGAGGGGGTTTTCATCCAACCTTTCGCCTTTCCTTAGCTACAGCGCCTCCTCTTTAAATAGGGAGGGGGAGGGGAGTTCTCATCCCACCTCCTCTTCTGCCTTTGAGCCGCTATCTCTCCTTCCTTTCCGCCGAATGCATCCGTGCGTCGCGGCGGTTCCTGAGTGAGGAAGAGTAATGCTAGAGAGACAGAAAACTCACAAATTCGCTCGTGAATCTAGAGCGTGATGTCGAGCCAGAGGTTATCTAGCGTAGATGAGATGGTGCATGCCACCCTTGCCGAGGAGTCGCTGCTGCCGAAGGAGAAGAGGCGCTGGTGGGCACCGTACGTCGTCGACTGCGCCGTCGTTCGCTGTGCTCCTCCTTTGGTGGGAGGCGTTTCCTGCCTTTACGCCATTGTCAGGGTGGTGGCTGGTGATGATGGCGTAGTCCCTGGATGCCCTGGCGGAGGCGTCGCTGTCGGGGTTGTGGCTGACGATGATGGCGTAGTCCCCGAATGCCCCGGCGGAGGCGTTGCAGTCGGGGTTGCGGCTGACGACGATGGCGTAGTGCCCGGATGCCCTAGCGGAGGCATTGTAGATGATGGCACCTTTGAGGATCCTACGAAGCGGTGGGATGTCGCTGATGGAGAGCGTGGCACGGCGACCGCTGTAGACGAGCTGGCCCGTGTACATGCCCCGGGCATTGCCGATGGAGAGCATGACGCGGCGGCCGCAGTAGACGAACTGGCCCATGTACATGCCCCGAGTGTTGCCGATGGAAAGCGTGGCGCGGCGACCGCAGTAAACGAGCTGGCCCATGTACACACCCTGGGCGTCGCCGATGGAGAGCGTGGCGCGGCGACCGCAGTAGTACTTGTAGTAAAGCTAAGCAGAGACTGTAATTGAATAACTTTGTGGGGAAGCCCCCGAGTAAACAGTCCTCTGAATTTACAAGTATATTATTCCTTTTTGTAATGAAATCACTTTGTAAGTGACGAATTTGTGCAAAAAATGAACAAATTTGCATCTTTTGCTTATGGCAAGCAATTTTTTATCTTTCTCCTTTTTGTAGAAATGATTTTAGTGCTTTCCGACCCTTCTCATGGTCTAAGTCATAAGAAACTAGGAATGTGGGCGAACTAGTTCTGATTGAGCTGGTGAGCAAAGAGGTTGCAGCCGCTGGGGCGTGGGTGTCCCGCAGTCCTACCAGTTGTATTCAGAATTGGTTCCCAAAATCTTAGCCCTTAGGACTCGTTTATGAGATGAATGGAAAACTTAAAGAATGTTTGTAAATATAATATAGGAGGTTTTTGCAAGCGTAATACTTGTATTACATATGTCACATGTTATGATCACATGCTAGCCCCCAAGTGAGGTCTAACCCCTCATGATTTGCAAGGGTTGGAAGTCACTAAGGATCGGGGTTTTGTTATGACAAAAACAGATAAGGAAGAGTATACACTTATTTTAAGGATAAAAACGATGTAGCTGCTCAATGTTCCAGGCGTTGATGAAGACCTCACCGTTGATGGTTTTCAACCGGTAGGCGCCTGGGCGAAGTACTTCCAAGACGACGTAGGGCCCTTCCTAGGGCGGGGAGAGTTTGTGGTGGTCCTTGTTGCTCTACACAAGACGGAGGACGAGGTCTCCGACGTTGAAGGCTCAACCCCACACCCGTTGGCTATGGTACCATCGCAACGCCTACTGGTACTTAGCCAAACAGAGGAGGGTGACATCGCGGGCTTCTTCTAGCTAGTCCATGGCATCTTGGTGGGATGCCTCGGCCCCCTGTTCGTCGTATGCTCTGATTCTTGGTGCTCCATAGTCAAGGTCCGTTGGAAGAACGGCCTCGGAACCATAGACCATGAAGAAAGGTGTGTAGCCGATGGCCCAGCTAGGAGTTGTCCTTAGGCTCCAGAGCACGGTCGGGAGCTCAGCGAGCCAACGCGCGCCGAACTTGTTCAACTGGTTGAAAATTCTAGGTTTGAGGCCTTGAAGGAGCATGCCATTTATGCGCTTGACGTGCCCATTTGTCTGGGGGTGTGCGACGGCTGCCCAATCGATTCGGATGTGTTGTTCATCACAGAATCAAACAAATTTCCTGCTGGTGAACTACGTGCCGTTGTATGTGATGATGGAGTTCGGTACTCCAAAGCGATGGATGATGTTGAGGAAGAACAGCATAGCTTGCTCGGATTTGATCGTGGATATTGGTCGAGCTTCAATCCATTTTGTAAACTTGTCTATGGTGACAAGCAAGTGGGTGAAGCCCCCGGGTGCCTTTTTGAGTGGCCCAACCAGGTCGAGTCCCCAGACCGCGAAGGGCCATGTGATGGGAATCATTTGGAGAGCCTAGGCTAGGAGGTGTGTTTGCCGAGCGTAGTACTGGCACCCTTCACCGGTGCGTACAATTTGCTCAGCATCGGCTACTACGGTGGGCCAGTAGAAACCTTGTCGGAATGCATTCTCAACCAAGGCTCTTGGTGCGGCATGATGACCGCATACTCCACCATGGATGTTGCCCAGCAGGAGTTTTCCCTGTTCGCCAGGGATACAGAGTTGCAGAATCCCGATGTGACTCCATTTGTAGAGTTCGCCCTCTGCAAGAACGAAGGACTTGGCGCGTCGTGCGAGCTGTCGGGCTTCCATCTTGTTTGCTGGTAGTATGTCATGGAGGAGGTAGTCGATGTAAAGCGTTCACCAGTCATCGGGAGGGTCGGACTCCATTGCTGGGTCCTCTCCAAGCTCCATGACCTCGGGGTGGGGTGGAGCAGTTGGCGAATTGGTCCCTGGGGTCGGACTAGATGGGCCATCGTCGGCTTGTTCTGACCCTACGTAGCGTACCGAGGGTTTGTGTTGATCACTGGCAAAGATGCCTGTCGGGACTGGCTCTCGGTCGGACGCTGCTTTTGCAAGTGTGTCAGCTGCTTCGTTGAGGCGCCTTGGGATGTGATTGAGTTCGAGACCATTGAATTTGTCCTCCAGTCGTCGGACCTCTTGACAGTACGCCTCCATCTTAGCGTCGTGGTAGCATAACTCTTTCATGACCTGGTTGACGACCAGCTGAGAGTCGCCCCTAACGTCGAGGTGTCAGATGCCCAGCTCAATGGCGATTCATAGGCCGTTGACGAGCGCTTCGTATTCTACAGTATTGTTTGATGAGGGGAAATGGAGCCGAACCATGTACCTCATGTGGACCCTGAGGGGAGATACAAAAACTAGTCCTGCTCCGATGCCCTTCTTCATCAGCGATCCATCGAAGTACATTGTCCAGCACTCTTGATCGACAGCTGCTGGTGGCATCTGAACCTCGGTCCACTCCGCGATGAAGTCAGCCAGTACCTGAGATTTGATCGCTGTTCGGGGGGTATAAGAAATGCCCTGATCCATCAGCTCGAGTGCCTACTTTGCAGTTCTTCCCGTAGTGTCATGGCTATGGACAACCTCACCGAGGGGGAACGACATCACTACTATCACGGGGTGTGACTCAAAGTAGTGGCATAGCTTCCTTTTGGTGATGAGGATGGTGTACAGGAGTTTCTGGATTTGGGAGTAGCGGGTTTTGGAGTCAGATAACACCTCGCTGATGAAATATACAGGGCGCTACACCTTGAAGGCGTGCCCCTCTTCCTCTCGCTCTACCACTAAGGCAGAGCTAACCACTTGGGTGGTGGCTGATATATACAGTAGGAGGGATTCTCTGTTGCACGGAGTCACTAGGACCGGAGGTTTAGTTACAAATCGCTTAACCATGTCAAGCGCCTCCTAAGCCTCGGCTGTCCACTCAAAGCGGTCAGATTTCTTTAGGAGTCGATAAAGGGGGAGTCCTCGTTCGCCAAGGCGTGAAATGAATCGGCTGAGGGCGGTAAGGCACCCTGTGATCCGCTGAACCCCCTTTATGTTTTGGATCGGGCCCATCCTTGTGATGGCTGATATTTTCTCTGGGTTGGCTTCGATGCCACGCTCGAAGACGATGAAGTCGAGTACATGCCCCTCGGGACCCCAAAAACACATTTTTCGGGATTGAGTTTGATGCTGTTTGCCTAGAGTTTCGCAAAGGTTTGCTCAAGGTCGGCGACAAGGTGGTCAGCTTATTTGGATTTGACTATGATGTCATCAACATAGGCCTCAACGGTTCACCCGATGAGGTCTCCAAAGCAATTAAGCATACAACGCTGGTACGTTGCCCCAGCATTCTTTAGACCGAAAGGCATCAAAATGTAGCAAAATGATCCGAAGGGGGTGATAAAAGATGTCACGAGCTGGTTGGACTCTTTCATCGTGATTTGGTGGTAACCGGAGTATGCGTCAAGGAAGCAGAGGGTTTCGCACCCTGAGGTGGAATCGACTATTTGGTCTATTCATGGCAAAGGAAACAGATCCATTGGACACGCTTTGTTGAGGCCGGTATAATCGACACACATTCTCCATTTCCTGCTCTTTTTCCGCACAAGAACGGGATTCGCTAACCACTCTAGGTGGTATACTTCCTTAATGAATCCTGCGGCCAGCAGTTTGGCTATCTCCTCACCGATGGCCCTACGTTTCTCCTCGTCAAAGCGGTGCAGGCATTGCTTCACTGGCTTGGAGCCCAGGAGGATCTGAAGAGTATGCTCGACGACCTCCCTCGGGATGCCCGGCATATCTGAGGGTTTTCGCGCAAAGATGTCTTTGTTGTCGCGAAGAAAGTCGACGAGCGCGCTTTCCTATTTGGAGGAGAGCGCGGTCCCGATACAGACTTTTTTACCATCGGAGCTGCTGGGGTCCAAGAGGACCTCCCTGGAGCCTTCTGCTGATTCGAATGACCCGGTTGATTTCTTCGCATTGGGTGCCTCTTCAACGACCTCTTTCCTGAGGGTGGTGAGTTCTTCGGAGGCGATGACTGCGGATGCGTGTTCGTAGCATTCAACCTCGCACTCATAAGCGCGCTGGAAGGAGGTGCCGATGGTGATGACCCCACGGGGGCCCGACATCTTTAGCTTAAGGTACGTATAATTGGGGACGGCCATGAACTTCGCGTAGCATGGTCATCCCAGAATGGTGTGGAAAGTCCCCGGGAACCCCACTACGTCGAAGGTGAGGGTCTCAGTTCGGTAATTGGACCGATCCCCGAAAGTGACGGGTAGGTCGATCTGCCCCAGTGGCATGGCTTGCCTACCAGGCATGATGCCACGGAAAGGCACTTGGATGGGTCGGAGGTTCGTTCGATCGACGCCCATCTCATTGAGCGTCTTGGCGTACATGATGTTGAGGCCACTGCCTCCGTCCATTAGTACTTTCGTGAGCCGCTTAGGTCCGATGATTGGATCGACGACAAGCGGGTACCTTCTCGGATGTGGGACGGCATCTGGATGGTCGGTCCGGTCGAAGGTTATGGCGGATTCCGACCATCGGAGGAAGGCTGGCATGGCTGGTCCGACTGTATAGACTTCACGGCGCGCGAGCTTCTAGCGACGCTTGGAGTCATAGACCGTCGATCCTCCAAAGATCATGAGGGCGCCAGTCGGTGTTGGGAAGGCGTCGTCCTTCTCCTCTGCATCATCTGTGGCAGGAACAGGCTCCTTCCCCTACTCCCCTTTGTTAAGGCCCCCGGACAAGTATTTGTGCATGAGGCCGCAATCCTTGTATAGATTGTTGGCCGAGAAGGCGTGGTTTGGGCATGGCCCCTCAAGCATTTTCTCGAAGTGGTTCGGAGTGCCCTCTGTGGGCTTCCAACCACCTTTGCAGTCGGCAGCGGCCACGAGCGAGTTGTCGCGCCATTGCTTCTTATTTTTCCTTTTGGCGGGACGGTTGGAGGCACCTTCGCCAGCGTCCTCGTCCCGCCTCATCTTTCTGTCAAAGCGATCAAAGATGGCTCCGACCGCCTCCTCTCTAGAGGCATGACTACTGGCGATGTCCAGGAGTTCCTTGGTAGTCCACGGGCCCCTGCATCCTAGCTTGTGGACCAGGGATTCATAGGTTGTCCCGGACAGAAAGGCTCCTATCACATCAGCGTCGGCGACGTTAGGGAGCTCATTGCACTATCGAGAGAAGCACCGGATGTACCCACAAAGGGTTTCATCGGCCTTCTGGCGGCAGTTCTTGAGGTCCCATGGGTTTCCAAGGCATTTGTACGTGCCCTGGAAGTTGCCCATGAAGATCTCCGTCAGATCCACCCAACTCTAAATAGCATTGGACGGTAGGTGCTCCAGCCATGCTCACGTCAAATCGGCCAAGAACAGCGGGAGATTGCGAATAATGAAATTGTCATCACTCGCACCACCAGCCTGACATGCAAGCCAATAGTCTTCGAGCCAAAGCCCGGGATTTGTTTTGCTAGAATATTTAGGGATGTTGGTAGACGGTCGATACCTTAGGGGGAACGCGGCATTGAGGATGTGCTGACCGAAGGCCTAAGGACCTGGCAGGCTGGGGCTCGGGCTTCGGTCCTCGTTGTTGTCGTAGCGTCTACCACGTCGAGGATGGTAGCCACGGCGTGCTGCTTCTCCATCGTCGCTATGGGCATGTTTCCGAGCGTCGATGATGTCACGCACATCGCGGCCATGGCCGAGGCGTTGATGTACTAGGATGGTGGAGGGCTGCCTGCCGGTTGGTGGTGTTTGGTGAACGGATGTGTCCCTGGTGGGACGCACTGAGGGCATGCACTGGCTGGTGTCGGGTTCGCATTGTCGGGACAACGAACTTTCCGCCTGCTACGCCACCGCACGCTCGAGCAACATGCGAATTTCTTGGCGGGCGTGGTGATCCTCGGACGTCGCAGCCTCCGGAAGGCCATGCAGCAAGGCGGTTGCTGCGGTGATGTTCTGGCTGGCTCGAGCAAAGTGAGGAAGGGTCCCATCATTGGTGAGGATCCTTTGGTGTATGGTGCGGGCCGTGGCGCGTGCGCCCCCCGTCTTTGCGGCGTTCAATCTCGCGATTGATGTCCACATACTCCCGGACGAGCCCTTGCCTAGCCTCATCGATCTCTTGCTGACGGGCCCTCAGCTGCTCCATCCTTAGGTGAGATGGGGCTGTCGTCTCTTCCCCAGATCTACCATCAGGGTTATTCGTAGGGGTGACCTCTTCCCTGGAGACACTTTCGACGTGACCCTCGGGGGTCTACATCATGAAGCATTCCCGGGAAGGGTGGTGGCTCCCCTACTAGAATCCAAGCTAGAGAACGATCCTGGCTCCTCGTTGAGGAGCCCATAGAGGGTCTCCGTATCATGCTCAATCGCCCCCATGAACTCGATGTCTGTGGGTGACTGAACCACACGTAGTGCCAGAAGGTGGCCAGCGATCACCGCAGCGTTGCGGAGACCTAACGGAAACGTTGTCGGGGCACTCTGTACGGGACCTTCCAGACATAGGGTGACATTGTGCGAGGCCTCCCTTGATGACTATGGTCCAAGGGAGTTGCCCGGTGGGCCCTCAAGCCTAAGATGGCTGAGGTCGATGGAAGGGAGAGACGGGGCGGCTGTGTGAGTCAGCGCCAGCTCTCCTCCTAGTGTGATGATGAAATCTAGGTCGCCGAAACGCACATGTGTGCTCGGGGCCCAGATGATTGTGTGGGTGGCCATCCGAGGCCTAATTTGGAACGCGCAAGCACCCCTATCTGGCGTGCCAACTATCGGTGTTTCGTATGAGCACCGGCAAGTAAATTTATAGTAATGCGCATTAGGCTCGGATGGTACGCTAAAGGACACAAGATTTATACTGGTTCGAGCCGAATGTCCCTACGTCCAGTTTGTTGCTGCTCATGTTATTAGCACCGTGAACGGTCTGTAGTAAGGGGTACAAATGATCGAGAGAGGGACTAGTCCCAAGTCTCTGATGGAAGGGTTGAAAGGAGGTCAAGGGCTTCGTAGCAGCTTGACTGTGTGTATGTGTGTGTTCTTGTTCGGTCCAAAGTCTGTCCCTTTGATGGGAGAAGTGCCTCCCCTTTTATAGATGAAGGGGCTGGCTTTACAAGGATGAGGGCTTTACCTAATCTTGTGGCTCACGTCTACCTGGCCTGGTTCTTCATTCTGATAAGTGTGAAGGAAGATAAGTGCCTACAATACTGTCGATGTCTCTATAGAATGTCAGGTTGATTATAGAATGTTGCCCTACGTAGGGTATGGGCTGTAGTATAGTGGTTTTGACTTATTAGCCTCTCCCAGCCTTGCTCCGCATGCCTTCTGGTTCCTGTGAGTCTTTGTCGGAGGGACGAGGGGTTGGGGTCCAGAGTAACACCATGGTCAAGGCCTTCTGACTTGGTGGACCTGAGGGGTCGGGAAGCGGGTGCCGCTCTTGCGGGTCCATAGCGTGGTGACGGAATATCCCTCGTTCGTGGAGATAGCAAATCCTTTTCTGGAGCATAGCGGTTGTCGTATATCTTCGTCGGGTTCCATGTCCTAGAGCTGAAGGTGGCGCCTACAACTCTACAGGGCGAGGAGCACGCACCTTTACAACCTTTCGGGCTCTGCGGCGCCCGGAAGGGTCTAAAGCACCTGTCCCGTCATCCCCTGGTAGTACTTTTCCTGCCAGGGCATAGGGTATGGTCCTTAGAGCCATGGTTGACCCAAACGTCTTATCTTGCCCTGTACCTATCATCTTGAGGGAACAGGGAGAAGTTGTCAGGTAAGATGAATCCAGTCTTTAGATATGGAGCAGGGTGAGGCTCGTTCCTTGCCATCGGGCGAAATGGAGACCAATCCCTATCTCTTGGGCGAGACCGACCCTACCCCTCTGGGGTTAGGCGAGGCGGAATCTATCCCTCAGCCCTCGGGCGAGACCGAGCCCACCCTAAAGGCGTCGGGCGAGACGGAGACTAGCCTTAAGCCCTCGGGCGAGGCAGAGCCACCTCAAAGGCGTCGGGCGAGACGGAGTCTATCCCTCAGCCCTTGGGCGAGACCGAGCCTGCCTAAAAGGCATTGGGTGAGATAGAGACTAACCCTGAGCCCTCAGGCAAGGTAGAGCTATCTCAAAAGGCATCGGGCGAGGCGGAACCCAACTCCTGTCATTCGAACAAGGGATGAAACGGCGCTCTTATGCGTCCAGAAGTTTCTAACGTTCGGTGGTTATTGGTTCCACCTTTTGAGGTACCCTGGTATTAGGTCCCTGACACAATCAATCACAAGAATGAATACCAATTACCTTAGAATCAAATGATGAACACAATGATTTTTTATCGAGGTTCACTTGCTAGCCGGCAAGCTACTCCTCGTTGTGGTGATTCACTCAATTGGAGGTTCATGCGCTAATTGTCTTCACATGCCAAATTCTCAATTGGGTGCCGCACAACCAACACAAGATGAGGATCACACAAGCCACGAGCAATCCACTAGAGTACCTTTTGGCTCTCCATCGGGGAAAGGTCAAGAACGCCTCACAATCACCACGATCGGAGCCGGAGACAATCACCACCCTCCGCTCGATGATCCTCGCTGCTCCAAGCCGTCTAGGTGGCAGCAACCACCAAGAGTAACAAGCAAATCCTGCAGTGAAACACAAACACCAAGTGTCTCTAGATGCAAACACTCAAGCAATGCACTTGGATTCTCTCCCAATCTCACAAAGATGATGAATCAATGATGGAGATGAGTGGGAGGGCTTTGGCTAAGCTCACAAGGTTGCTATGTCAATGTAAATGGCCAAGAGAGTGAGCTTGAGCCAGCCATGGGGCTTAAATAGAAGCCCCTATGAAATAGAGCCATTGTACCCCTTCACTGGGCACAACATGGGGTGACTGGACGCTCCAGTCATATTGACCGGACGCTGGACCTCAGCGTCTGGTCACGCGATGCGTGCCACGTGTCCCCTCTCTTCAAATGTTGATCACCTGATCTCAACGGTCAAGTGATTATCGGACGCAGCAGCTCAAAGTGACCGGATGCTGAACCCCAGCGTCCGATCATTTCTAGTAAGCATCCAGAGATGACTTTTCATGATCGGACGCATCCAGTCATGCTCGACCGGACACACCCAGTGTCCGGTCACTCAGTGACTCCTCTATCCACTGCCACGTCAGCAGGACCAGACGCACCCTATCAGCATCTAGTCACTGAGTGACCTAGCGTCCAGTTAGAGACCGACGCTGCGCGCCCTCTGCTGCCACTGACCAGACACGCTGGTCCAACCAAGACTAGTGTCCGATCACTTACAGTGACCTCCGTCTTTTCTGTCTAGGGCGTCGGTGGCACTGTCAAACTGTTTGCACTCTATGGACGGACACTCCACCGGTGAAGTTCCTAACCCTTGCTCAAATGTGCCAACCACCAAGTGTATCACCTTGTGCACATGTGTTAGCATATTTTTAAAAACATTTCAAGGGTGTTAGCACTCCACTAGATCCTAAATGCATATGCAATGAGTTAGAGCATCTAGTGGCATTTTGATAACCGCATTCTAATATGAGTTTCACCCCTCTTAATAGTATGGCTATCGAACCTAAATGTGATCACACTCTCTAAGTGTCTTGATCACCAAAACAAAATAGCTCCTACTATTTATATCTTTGCCTTGAGCCTTTTGTTTTTCTCTTTCTTCTTTTCAAGTCCAAGCACTTGATCATCACCATGGCATCACCATCATCATGTCATGATCTTCATTTGCTTCACCACTTGGAATGTGCTACCTATCTCATGATCACTTGATAAACTAGGTTAGTGAAAGGTCCTTGTTTGGTTTTGGTAATTGAGTGACAACCTAGGTGGACTAATTGTGTTTATGTGAGATACACAAGTAATTAGTCCACAGGTACATGTGTGTGAGCAACATATGCCATGAAGGTGAAAATGGCTTGGAGATGTTGCAAAGCTCACACATGTGATGATGAAGGAGCTTAAATGCACATGAGACATGACATTGAGTCATGTGATCAAGGTGGAGAAGATCAAGACAAGACTTGGCTTGATGGACCGGTTGCAAGCGTGAAGGGCAAGTTGAAGGCTTTGGAGCAATGGACCGCATGGCGGTGAAGCTTGAGCAAGACTTGGCGTCGATGGACGATGGCAACGGTGAAGAGCAAGTAAAGTCAAGATTGATGAACCAATATGATCACATGATGATATGAAGTGGATCATATCATTGTTGATCGTGTTGGTGCATGTGTTGCATCGACGTTGGAGGAGATGGAATGGAATGCGCAAGGCAAAGGTATAACCTAGGGCATTTCATTTCATCGGTCATAGGTGTGTAGAGAAGTTTATGACCAGGTTTAGGATAGATGGCCGTCCTATCAAGAGGAGCAAACTTGTTTACATATCGGTCATCTAGTGCCACTAGAGTGATCTAACTTTGCATCATCGCTAGGATCGAGTGGCGTGGCAAGTTGAGTGGCTAACATCCTTTGGGAAATGATTGTGAAAAGCTAACACACATACACATGGTGGTGTACACTTAGTGGTGTTGGCACATTTACAATGGAGATGGAGTTGGAGTTGATGTGGATCAACTTGGTGAAGAAACTCCACCGGTGCCCTACACAGAAAAGATAGAGTCTCACTGGGTGCACCGGACACTGGCACTAGAAGTGACCGAACACTGGCAAGGCGCGTCCGGTCAGGCTGACACATGGTGACGCAGGAGCTGGAGTGTGACCGGACGCTGGGCTGCGTCCGATCAAGTGCAACCGGACGCGTCCAGTCAAGGTCGGTACCTTACTGTAAACGACTGGACGCTGAGGTCCAGCATCCGGTCAGTTGAAGTTGCTGCGTTCGGTCAGGTCAAGTGACCGTTGGAATCAGGACACGTGGCCGTCTACGGGCGATCGAACGCTGAGGTCCAGCGTCCGGTCAACACGACCGGAGCGTCCGGTCGACCCGACAGTTGCCCAGTGAAGGGGTAACGGCTAGTTTAGCCCTTGGGGCTATAAATAGAAGTGGCCTTCAGCCATGGCTGGTGCTGAGCACCTTGGGGGACTTTGTGTCCATGCTTGAGAGTGCTTAGGAGTCCTCCATCTCACACATACTTGATAGTGATCATCCGATTGTGTGAGTGAGCGATTCTAGTGCGATTGCATCGTGAGGTTGCATCGAGTGGCACTAGGTGATCGAGTTGCAAGCCGGTAGTGCTTGTTACTCTTGGAGGTTGCCACCTCCTAGATGGCTTGGTGGTGGTCTCCATCGAAGCCCGCAAAAAGCTTGTGCGGCGCTCCGGAGAAGAGCTTGTGAGGGGCATTGTGCTCGCCCCATGGGAGTCGCGAAGAGCAACTTTAGTAAAGCGTGTCATTGAGCTACCCTCACTTACGGGGTAGGTTCTTGCGGCACCCGATGTGTGGGCTTAGCGGGTGATGCTAATTAGCCGCCGAACCACCAAGTGAGAGGTCGACACAACGGGGACTAGCGTGTTGGCAAACACGTGAACCTCAGGAGAAAAATCATCGTGTCAACCTTGTTCTTCCCGTTGGTTTGCATTCCCGTTACACAAGCTTGCAATCACTTTTAATACATTGAGCTTGTGTTGTTGCTTTAATAATTAGTTAGCTTACTTAGCTTGCTAATTATCTTCTTGCTTGTGTAGCATAGAAGTAGCTCCCTTGCATGGCTAATTTGGTTTGTGTAACCTTGTTAGTCACATTGCTTAGTTTGTGTAGCTAAGTAATTGCGCTCTCTAATTTGGCATTGGTTGCCTTGTTATTGAGCATTGCTAGTGAGCTTAGTTGGCTTTGTGCTTTTGCTTACTAGCATGTGTAGGAGCTCCCTTGTTGCTTAAAGTACTAGTGGCATAGGTTTGTGTGACATTGCTCCTAGAATTGGTTAGGTGAGCTCTAGCTAGCCCGGCACCTTTGTTGCTTGATTAGTATCTTTGCAAGGTGCTAGTGAACATAGATAGAGGGGTGTAGTCTTGGCTAGACCGATAGTTTTATTTCTGCACTTGTTTTGGTTAGCCAACGTGATTAAGTTTTAAAAAGGACTATTCACCCCCCTCTAGTCGCCATCTCGACCCTTTCAATTGGTATCGGAGCCCAGTCTCTCATTTGTGGTCTTCACCGACCCGAGAGGATGGCGGCTTATGGGCTAGATGTTGATTGTCCATACATTTTTGATGGCACACACTTTACACGATGGAAAAATTGGATGATATGTAATTTTAAGTATGTATGCCCTCAAATGTGGTGGATGGTAGATGTAGGCTTTTCTCATGTGTTGGATGAAGATAATCTAACTCAAGCACAAGAGAAATGCCTAGATCTCGACATCCATGCTACTAACATCATGTATAGATCTTTGCATGATTGCATATTTGGAGAGATCATGGACATGAAGACCGCTCATGAGATTTGGAGTTATCTCAATAAGAAATATGGGACGGTCTCCGATGTTGATGATGAGCCCAAGGAGGAGGCACATGAGTGTGTTGAGCATAACCACAATTTGGTGATTATGGAAGATTGCTCCACCTCATGGTCAAGTGATGATGATGATGATCGATCCACTACAAGTTCACTTGACAAGGTTGATGATGACGCCACAAGTGTTGCAAGTGATGATGCTACCCCATGCACACTTGATGGTGATGATGGTTCATGCTCAAGCCATGATGAATATGCTACTACAAGCTCTCCAACTACATCACCACATTGCTTCATGCCACAAGGTGACACCAAGGTATCAAATGATAATGTGGTTGATCATATTGATTCATATGATGAGCTTGTTAGTAGACTTGCTAGCATGACCATGTCTTTAGAAAATGAGAAAGCTAAAACATTGAAATTAGAAAATGAAAACTCATTTCTAAAGAACTCTTGTGAAGAACATAAGAAATTACTTGATGCTTATAAATATTCACTTGATGAGCTAAAATTGAATCATGAGACACTACTTGCATCTCATGATGAATTATTAGAACAACATGCTTCTCTCATTAAAATGTTTACCAAGAAACTTAAAAATAATGAGAGTTCATCACATGGGTCAATTGATCAATCACATATTATTGCTAACCCTTTGATATAGGCAAGAAGCATGTATCCACCTCTTGTGATGATTTATTAGATATGCCATGCTCTTCACATATAGATGCTTGTTCTACTTCCATGTCTTGTGAGACTAACATTTTGAAGGAGAACATTGAGCTCAAAAGTGAAGTGAAGAAATTGAGCAACAAGTTATAGAGGTGCTACAACTCAAAAGTCACCTTTGAGCACATATTGAAGACTCAAAGAAACTATGGTGACAAGTGTGGCCTTGGCTTCAAGAAGAAGATGACAAAGGGTGAAAGAAAGAGAGAGAGAGAAAGATGAAGAAGCTACAACAAAGAAAGATCTCTCATACCATGTGCTACCGGTGTCATGAAGCGGGACACTTTGCAAATGGTTGCCCTAACATTGAGAAGCTCAAGAATATAAAAGAAGAAGAGAGGCTAAAGCATGTCAAGTGCTTCAAGTGCCACACTTGGGGTCATCTTACCTCAATGTGCCCAACCAAGCAATTGGTGAAGCAACAAGTGAAGCCTCAACCAAAGCCACAAGTTGAGCAAGAGAAAACACCCCAAGTTCAAATCAAGATCAACCATGAAGATGGTGGTGATTTGATGATAAAGAAGAAGAAAACTAGAAGGGGTGGAAAGGCAAGGCATCCAATGCAAACTCAAGATGCCAAGATGATGAGCAAGAATGAAGATGAGAAGAAAGATCATGCTCACATCAAGTGCTTCAAGTGTGGAAGTGTGGGACACTTTGCCTCTAAGTGTCCTACCAAGCTTGAGAAGAAGGCTCAAGCAATCCATGAGAGGCAAGGCAATGAGAAGCACCACATGAGCAAAGAAGAGAAGGCTCAATCAAAGAGAAAGTGCTACTCATGTCGGGAAAGGGGACACATGGCACATTCATATCCCCTAGGTAAAATTTCTAAGCCTATTTCAATTGATGATCATGATGTGCTTAGAAAGGATGGTAATGGTACCTCTATGGTTGCTATTGCAATACATCCCGCTACTCATACTAAGGCATCGCCTAAGTATGTTGCTCCTAACTTGAGAGGACCCAAACTTATTTGGGTACCATCAAAAAGTGGATGAATGGGTGTAGGTACCATGGCATTGGAGGCTTGATTCAAATTGTTTTCATATTAATCATCATATGTTGAATCAAGTATGGAAGCTTAGTGCATATCCAACCCAATGCCAAGTAAAAATTGAGTGAAGTCCAAATGCTATCAATATACAAGTGTTATAATTCAAGTAGTTGGTGATTCATTGGATATTATTTGATGGCTTGCAAATATTTGAGTTAAAGCTTGCTAGTTGAATGATCATGAGCTAACCAAAGGTATATCTTTTGTTGATCATTTCGTTTGGGTGCATATGAGTTGATTGAATTGGATAAATAAGCAATGTTGCTTGCTATGAGATGATTGAATGGATAATTGATTAGTAGTCAAGTTTGGATTGATTTAAGTTCATAAGATGACATTTAGTAAGTGGTTTGAATGGATATATGTCTTATGGAAGTATTCAAACAAGTTAGTATCAAGTTTGATTCATATTTGATGAAGTATAGCTCAACTGTTGAAATATGTCCTATAATTGAGAATCTGAGCTATCTGTGATCTTAGCCATGTTTGAGTGATCAACACTTATTGGATTGGCATGAAAATTGGTGTACATGCTCTAGACTTATGGTATAAGATGTTGTAGAAATTTCATGAAAATTGGATAAGAAATGCTTCAGTTTTGGAGTGGTTCTTGTCAGCTATAGTGCAGCAGTTTTCAGCATGTAGCAGTGGTGGAAGAATTGAAATTTGGTAGCCATCTAGAAGTCAAATGAAGCTCAAATTTTTACAGCTACTAGATAACTTTGTGAAGCACATCCCCACCAAATTTAGTGATATTTGGATTTGTACTTTTGGAGATATGCTTAATTCTTTTAAGGGTACAAAATCTGTCAAAAAATGACAAATGTTGGATTGATCTAGAGTCACTTTGATTGAAAGGTCCTCAAGTTGGAAATATGCTTACAAGTGTTTGAGGTACCTAAGTTTGGTTTTGAGATGATCTAAAAGCATGACAAGAAAAGAGTATAAGGCCATTTGATTGTGGAGTGTATTGTGCATATATTTAGTACTCAAATTGGAAGATCAAAATCAAACTCAAGATGAAGTTGAAGGTTAAGTTCTAGTGACTATTGGAAATCATTTGGTAGAAAGAAAAGAACTTAAACAAGAAGAAAGAAAATGACTTAAAGAAGGAATCAAGTTTACTTATCAAGTTAAGTCCATCACTTGGATCAATCAATCAAGTTATCTCAAATGAGTGTCAAGAATGGTTCTTGGAGAGAGGTCACTTCTCCCTAGTGTAGGGGCTTGCTGCCTATATGTAGGTGAACCAAGTGTGGTACTTGGAAGGCTAACATGGAAGTGGTGATCCGAGAAACATTTGAAATGCTTAGTTGAAGCAATCAAAAGGATTGATCAAGAAAAGCAAGCAACACCCAAAAGAGAGCTAGTCATGATATTTCTAGTGGTATTCTCAAATTAATGCTCTCATGCAAGCAAAGATCAAAAGATAAAGCAAGTCAACCACAACAAGAAAGTGCACTTGATCATAAATGATATTCATTTCATATGGGTGAAGAATGAAATTCAACATGGTATCTATTGGTCTTCACCAAGCTTATAATTGGACTTCATATTGCTATTGAAGTAATGAATTGGAATCTATGTGACTATCCTCTACTCCAACATAGCAAAGGTATCATTGTAATGTGCATGATCATTTCATCTCTTACTAGTATGCGGTTAGTGCATATAGTACATGCTTCATAGGATCATGCATAACAAATGAAATGTTTAAATTCATAGACTACCACTATTGTTTGAATGATTACTTGATCTAGTGGTTAGTACATGAATTTATTCATGAGCTAGTGAACCTAAGTACTTGAATCAATTTGGATTGCTAACAAGTGACAAGTACAACATTGGCAAGATAACCCTTGCAAGAGGTGTGAAGAAGCTTGTCATTGGTTCAAACCGAACTTGGAAGCTTAGGCAAATCATTTTAGTTCAAGTCAATCATAGAAGCTCATGATAGTGATAAGAGTACAAGCACAAGACAACAATGCAAATTGATATCTAGTTTGTATGTTTCAAATGGTATCTAGACTCAAGTATTTTATCAAGAATCTACAAATAATGTCTAGATCAACTCACAAGTGATATCCTATAAGTGGTACTCATGAAGATAGCAAATGTTCAAGAAATGGTCTTTATTGATAAATCAAATAAGTGGTTCCATACTAGAAGATTCTTTCAAATGATATTCACTTCCTACAAGTGGTATCTATACATAGTATCATTCATGCAAGATGATGGTTCCACAAGTGATCCTCAACTTTAAGTGATTATCAAATGAAGAATGCATCCCTCAACTACAAGAGCTCAAGTGTATCAAATGGATGACCCATGCTATCATATAGAGGGAGGTGTCACATAAATTGGTATCAAGATCAAAAATCTTATGTGTGGTATCTCAAGAAGCCCTACACAAGATACAAGCTACAAGTGGTATTTACAAATGGTGTCATTCCAACAATCAAGTGATGTCCATAAAAAATGCAAGATTCAAGCCTCAACCATCTACCCCAAATGCATACCTTTACATCAATGAGAAGCACACCTTTTATGGAAATTGATGACAAAGGGGGAGAGATTGTACAAAGATATGAAAGCTTGATTGAATGGGGGAGAGATTGTACAATGGGAGAGATGAGATATAAAAGTAGAGGTTGGACATGGACAAAGAGGAAGAGGTTGGACATGGACAAAGAGGGAGCAACATTGAAGAAAAGAGATGGATCAAAATTCTTGGACAAGAGAAGCACACAAGTAGGAGGAGCAAGCTCATGAACTTTGATTGATTGCATTTGATATGTGCATATTCATGTGCTTGCTTACATTGCATAAGCTTTCAAATTCAATATGCATGCTTGTGTGGTGTATGCTAGTTGTAGAACTTGAATGATGATTTGATAACTAGCATGCATAGGATGATAGCTAGACACTTGGTATGTTTTTCAAGTAATGCTAGTACCTTGCTTTTAATGTTGATCTCACAAGGTATCTAGTGTTTTATTGCCAAGTGATATCTAGCTAACCATGGTGCTAAGGATGAACTTAAAGGTGCAACTCCGATTGGTACATGCTTCAAAGGTTTATTCTATACACCTTAGCATCATTTTGTAGTAATTACTCTTCCATAATTTCAATCTATGCATATGTGCAAGATTCAAATTAAATACTCTAGCACATATGTAGGGGGAGCTAATACTACCATTTCGGGTTTGTGGTACTTGTCCAAAATCATTTTCACATGGTAAACTTGCTTGGGCAAGCAACATGAACCCAAAAGAGCTTAATTTCCATATCTTTGTAGAGTTGTCATCAATTACCAAAAAGGGGGAGATTGAAAGGTCCTTGTTTGGTTTTGGTAATTGAGTGACAACCTAGGTGGACTAATTGTGTTTATGTGAGATACACAGGTAATTAGTCCACAGGTACATGTGTGTGAGCAACATATGCCATGAAGGTGAAAATGGCTTGGAGATGTTGCAAAGCTCACACATGTGATGATGAAGGAGCTTAAATGCACATGAGACATGACATTGAGTCATGTGATCAAGGTGGAGAAGATCAAGACAAGACTTGGCTTGATGGACCGGTTGCAAGCGTGAAGGGCAAGTCGAAGGCTTTGGAGCAATGGACCGCGTGGCGGTGAAGCTTGAGCAAGACTTGGCGCCGATGGACGATGGCAATGGTGAAGAGCAAGTAAAGTCAAGATCGATGAACCAATATGATCACGTGATGATATGAAGTGGATCATATCATTGTTGATCGTGTTCGTGCATGTGTTGCATTGACGTTGGAGGAGATGGAATAGAATGCGTAAGGCAAAGGTATAACCTAGGGCATTTCATTTCACCGGTCATAGGTGTGTAGAGAAGTTTATGACCGGGTTTAGGATAGATGGCCGTACTATCAAGAGGAGCAAACTTGTTTGCATATCGGTCATCTAGTGCCACTAGAGTGATCTAACTTTGCATCGTCGCTAGGATCGAGTGGCGTGGCAAGTTGAGTGGCCAACATCCTTTGGGAAATGATTGTGAAAAGCTAACACACATACACATGGTGGTGTACACTTAGTGGTGTTGGCACATTTACAATGGAGATGGAGTTGGAGTTGATGTGGATCAACTTGGTGAAGAAACTCCACCGGTGCCCTACACAGAAAAGATAGAGTCTCACTGGGTGCACCGGACGCTGGCACTAGAAGTGATCGGACACTGGCAGGGCACGTCCGGTCAGGCTGACGCATGGTGATGCAGGAGCTGGTGTGTGACTGGACGCTGGGCTGTGTCCGATCAAGTGCAACCGGACACGTCCGATCAAGGTCGGTACCTTACTATAAATGACCGGACACTAAGGTCTAGCATCTGGACAGTTGAAGCTGCTGTGTCCGGTCAGGTCAAGTGATCATTGGAATCGGGACACGTGGCCATCTACGGGCGACCGGACGCTGAGGTCCAGCGTCCGGTCGACCCGACAGTTGCCCAGTGAAGGGGTAACAGCTAGTTTAGCCCTTGGGGCTATAAATAGAAGTGGCCTTCGGCCATGGCTGGTGCTGAGCACCTTGGGGGACTTTGTGTCCATGCTTGAGAGTGCTTAGGAGCCCTCCATCTCACACATACTTGATAGTGATCATCCGATTGTGTGAGTGAGCGATTCTAGTGCAATTGCATCGTGAGGTTGCATCAAGTGGCACTAGGTGATTGAGTTGCAAGCCGATAGTGCTTGTTACTCTTGGAGGTTGCCACCTCCTAGACGGCTTGGTGGTGGTCTCCGTCGAAGCCCGCAAGAAGCTTGTGCGGCGCTCCGGAGAAGAGCTTGTGAGGGGCATTGTGCTTGCCCACGGGAGTCACGAAGAGCAACTTTAGTAAACCGTGTCATTGAGCTACCCTCACTTACAGGGTAGGTTCTTGCGGCGCCCGACGTGTGGGCTTAGCGAGTGATGCTAATTAGCCATCGAACCACTAAGTGAGAGGTCGACACAACGGGGACTAGCGTGTTGGCAAACACGTGAACATCGGGAGAAAAATCATCGTGTCAACCTTGTTCTTCCTGTTGGTTTGCATTCCCGTTACACAAGCTTGCAATCACTTTTATATACATTGAGCTTGTGTTGTTGCTTTAATAATTAGTTAGCTTACGTAGCTTGCTAATTATCTTCTTGCTTGTGTAGCATAGAAGTAGCTCCCTTGCGTGGCTAATTTGGTTTGTGTAACCTTTTTAGTCACATTGCTTAGTTTGTGTAGCTAAGTAATTGCGCTCTCTAATTTGGCATTGGTTGCCTTGTTATTGAGCATTGCTAGTGAGCTTAGTTGGCTTTGTGCTTTTGCTTACTAGCATGTGTAGGAGCTCCCTTGTTGCTTAAAGTACTAGTGGCATAGGTTTGTGTGACATTGCTCCTAGAATTGGTTAGGTGAGCTCTAGCTAGCCCGGGACCTTTGTTGCTTGATTAGTATCTTTGCAAGGTGCTAGTGAACATAGATAGAGGGGTGTAGTCTTGGCTAGACCGATAGTTTTATTTTCGCACTTGTTTTGGTTAGCCAACATGATTAAGTTTTAAAAAGGACTATTCACCCCCCCCCCTCTAGTCGCCATACTAGAGCTTTCAAGCGTAGTCAGCATAGGAGGGCAATGGAAGCCTTCTTTTCAATGGGGTTGCGATCTTCGTTGGAAGGCATGCGTCGAGATGTTGCTACCGATGGATCGACAACGATCGGCTTTGGGTGGATGTGGAGGCGTAAGTTCGTGCGTGAAGAAATGTTTTAAATAACAGACTATTATATTTAGCAACGACCATCTCCAAAAGCTATAGTGGGCTATAGCAGAAACTATTTGTGGTTTTATAAAATCATGAAAATTATCAATGAATTATACACAGAAACATTTAACTAAACAAAAAATTTATGAACATAAATACTCAAATACATGTAGAATATCTAGGGGAATATGTTTTTAAGTCTATTATGTTGCAACTAGCAGTTCTAAACAAGAGAGAGGGAGGAGAGCGGACACATTAGGGTTTTGAATTAGTAGAAATGAGTGGGAGGTGAGGTTCCTTGCCCTCATGCCCTTGGGCACTTATATAGGCAATGGTTATTTACAAGTGACACCTTGGTGGGGTTGGATTTCAAATGACGCTACTCTAGCTACTAGTTGGGCCTCTTCTAGGGGGAGACTTAGCCCATATACTTCATGGGCTCCCCCAACATCGCTCAAGGCAAACATTTCAGTAGAAGGGCTTCGCCAACACTTCAGCGACTACAATGACTCACCCACGCTAACACTTTGACATGATGAGCCTCACCACAATCTTTGATGATTGTAATGACTAACCTTTGATGCTAATAGCTAGAGGGGCTTCTCTGACATCTCCGATGTGAACACTGCCAACATATCTTCGTTGATACCTTCAAAGGCTGCAACAACTTGCCTCCGACAAAACTTCTACACGAGGGGCTTCCTTGACATCTTTGGCATCTACACCAACATCGCCTTCATCAACACCTTCAGCACGAGGGCCTTCACCAACATCTTTGGCGTCCACAATGACTTGCCTCTGCCAACACTTTGGCATGAGGGGCTTTGCCAACATCTTTGGCAACTGTGACGACTTGTCTCTACCAACACTTTAGCAGGAGGGGCTTCCCTATCATCTTAGCTGATATAATGGCTCAAGAGCCTTTGTCAATACCTTTGGCATCAATGTTTATGACAACTAGCCTTCATCGTCGAGTTCAAGGGGCTACATCTCATTTGGCACTAAGGACTACTTCACCTTCCTTGACCACTTCAGCTTGAGGGGCTCATCAACAACTTCCAAAGATCTACATGCCAAGAAGGTCATGAAGATTAAGATCTATGCAACGAGAAGGTCCTAGAGGCAAAGATCTACATGCTAAGAAGGTCCTAGAGACGAAGACCTGCGCGTCAAGCAAAGCTAACAATCCATGTCATAGAAGCTATCGAGGAAGCCAAAGGCTAAATATGAAGATACCGGGGAGATCAACATCAAGGCACTTGAAGTTAGTAGCTTCCTGAGTTAACAATTGTATAAACTAGAGTCATGTGCGTGCTTTTTTCTCCATGTCTTGTCTAGTATGAGCATCTATTAGGTCATGTTGTACCTTTCATAACCCAATGGCTGAGAGGCTACTGTTGGGGGAGCCCATGAGGTATATGGGCCAAATCTCCCAAAAAGAGCCCAACTAGCAGTGAGAGTAGTGTCATATGAAATCCAACCCCACCAAGGGGCCACTTGTAAGTAGCCATTGCCAATATAAGTGCTTAAGGGTATGAGGGCAAGGGAACTCACCTTCCACTCATTTTCCTTGTTTAAAACACTAGTGTGTTCCTCTCCATCGTCAAGCTCTCTCCTCCCTCCCCTTTCTCTCCTATTCGAAACCATTAGTATCAATATATTATTTAACATTTATCAAATCGATCAACATATTGTTGTTATCAACACTTAATACTCAACACTTCAATAATCATTTAAAGATTTATTACATCATTAATTAAGTAAAGAACCTAAAGAGAGAGACATATATTATAGTCATATAGACTAAGGAATGAATATCTAACTCAATCAGGATTACTGTGCTAAAAATATATCATGGTTAAACTAAATAGCGGTGTTTAGCAAAGCTAAAAAAATGTCAGTAGCGGCCATAGTAGAACAATTGGCAATAGTGTAGCGGTAGTTCCTCAGAAAAGCTATAGCGTGAAGCCATGAAGGTGAAGAAAGCACACGCACGTTGGCGGTAGAGGTGGGATGGAGGGAGCGGGCGCTTACCGCTTACGCTTATATCGATGGATTCTGCTTGTTTTTTGTGGTGATTTTCAGCGAATACTACATGGGTTGTTACCTCGTTCTATTTCATACACTGATTCATTTCTGAACTGAAACTAACCACGAGCAAATAGGGCACCTGCCTCCGATCCCGTTTGGTTCTAGAATAGCGCCCCACCACTGTCATTCCGTGTCCCAAGCAAGGGCGCCCACCTCCCAGTGCCGACACCGGCGTCACCATGAACACAGTCATCACCGGGCTCTCCAGCCAGTGCTCTGCTTGCTTGGCGCTTGGGGCGTTTTGATCCGTGCCGCGGACAGGCTGGCTGTGGCTGGCGCGGACAGCGTTGGTGACCATGCATGTATGCAACCATGTCTATGGCATCCAAGATTATATTGTGTCCGATGCTCTTCTCCTTGACGCCCACCCACAAGATGACCTTAACTTTTACTGCCTCGGTGAATGTGAGCTCGCTAATCACTACTACAAAAACGATTTATAGCAACGCCTTTCTTTCTTTGTATGGGCGGCTCTATATTGAGCCGCCCCTACAAATGATTGCCAAATAAGCCGCCCTTACAAATGGATTTATAGGGGTGGCCGGTGTTATCAGCTACCCCTATAAATGGCCCGATTTGTAGGGGCGGCTTTATATCCAGCCGCCCTTACAAATCAGATTTGTAGAGGCGGCTCAATATTGAAGTGCCCTACAAATAGACACCGAGTATTAAAAATTAAGCACTAAAATTCAAAATTTATAAATGATCTCGGATGGAGAAACAACCAAAATGAAAGTTGTAGATCTCGAAAAGTTATGAAACTTTGTAGTTGACAACTTTTTGATTTGAAATCATCTTTTCAAGGAAAACTATGTTTGAATTTCCAAAAATTTGAAATTTGAATTTTTTAAATGACCTCGGATGGACAAACAGTAAAAATGAAAGTTGTAGATCTTGAAAAGTTATGAAACTTTGTAGTTGACAACTTTTTGTTTTTAAATCACCTTGTCAAGAAAAACTATGTTTGAATTTCCAAAAATTTGAAATTTGAATTTTTGTAAACGACCTTGGATGGACAAAGAGTAAAAATGAAAGTTATAGATCTTGAAAAGATATGAAACTTTGTAGTTGATAACTTTCTCATTTGAAATCATCTTGTCATGGAAAACTACGTTCGAATTTCTTAAATTTGAAATTCAAATTTTATAATTGGCCTCGGATGGAGAAACTACCAAAATAAAAGTTGTAGATCTCGAAAAGTTATAAAACTTTGTAGTTGACAACTTTTTCATTTGAATTAGTTTAGGGCCTCAAATAATCAATTTATGCTCAGTTTTGTATAATATGTGGAGAACCAAAATGGAGTATAGACATAAGTGATCGTGAGGTGAAGTAGTAGAGGAGTTTACACGCGAGCGAGAGGTTATAGGTTCGAAACCTGGCCGACGCAAAGTGTGCAAAAATCGTAAAAAAATGCTGCAACGATAGAGTGGGTGTGTGTACTGGTGGGGACCTCCTAAGATTAAAAAAAATTGCTATTTTTTCTCTTTTTTCGTGATTTATGGGAATTGATTTGTAGGAGCGGTTCAATATCCAGTCGCCCCTACAAATTGATTTGTAAGGGTGGCCGATAACACCAGCCGCCTCTACAAATCGATTTGTAGCCACTCTTTCATAAAGGCGGCCGGTAAAACCGCTCCTATAAAGGATTACGAGCCACCCTAAAAATCGTTTTTTTACGTAGTGAATGATGATGACTTGTCCCCAACAACCCTAACTAGTGGCACGCTTATTTAGTCGTCGTCGGTGGCGACGAGTGCTACACTGTACGGCGCGGTGCTGCTGTCGTTTGGTGGCACCGCCAGCAGCGACATCTTCGGTTTGAACGTGTGCACGCTGGCCTCCTCCGTGCTCATGTCCTGATCCCCTCTGGCAGCGCCCAGTCGAAGCAGTAGACCAGGTTGGCCAGGGCGAAGATCACGTTGGCGAAGCAGTAGAAAAGGTTGGCTAGGGCGAAGATCACATTGGCCTCGCCCATAGCCAGCCCCGGGCAGAACCGTCGGACAGCACTGAACCGTAGCAGCTCGAATTAATAATGCATGTGAGCGGCTACACTCAATTCACAGACTGGGACGTATGTAGAGGTGTACATGTGATCCTAAGGCTGCACACAACATAGTATTTGACACCAAGTCATCTTTCTTTCCCTCCAAATCAAAATTACCAATGCCAACGGGGGATAAACACAAGATGGACAAAAAAATGTCATATTTGCCCCCTACAAAAAAATGTCATATTTGCCCCCTAAATACCACACACTGTTTGCTAGTCCGTCCAGCCCGAGCCTGTGCCCTCAATTAGAGAGGGTCCCGTGATGAATACCTGCTATTCCATGTTCAAATCGACGATTGTTATTAGTGTTAAGAAGTTGGAACTACGAGTTTACACTCTATCCAACAGCCCGGCAAACTTTCAGTTGCAACATGTTAGCTTTCAAACCATGCCGATGAGCTTTGACCACAGCAGCTTGTGGATTCATGTCTCTGACTGGATGGAGAGTCTGTAAGCCATTATAAGACGGCTTATCAGCCATGGTATAATATTTTTCTCTCCCAACAAATTAGCTGTATAAATCAGCATACGCGGCTTATAAAACAGCCGAATAGAGCCTACATGCATATAGATACTTCCTCAAACACGAATAAAATGGAGCTCTGTGGGGGTATGGCCCCCAAGACATGGGCCGCACCATCAGGGGTGGGCCGCCCCACAAGATCAAGGCGTGCACGGCGCTGCTCGGCGTGCACCGCAAGACATTGTATAGTACCAAATAGGATACTTTACTTGTAACCCTACCCCTCCAAATATATAAGGAGAGGCAGTGGTCCTCTACTCGATATCATGTATTCAATACAATACAACAAAGACACAGGACATAGGGTATTACGTCGATCAGACGGCCCGAACCTGTCTAAATCGCTGTCTCTGCGCCCTGTGTCACCATCCGGTTCCTGATCACGCGCACCTCCACCGACAAATCTACCATCACGGGATACCCCTCGGTGGACTGCCGAGCATATTCTGTCGACAGTTGGTGCGCCAGGTAGGGGTGTGCGCTTGATCCATGGCGAGCCAGATAGACCTCAAATCAACAACGCGTTCTCGTCATCAATCTCGTGGAGATCTATGCTGGTCCACGACAACGATTCATTGCTGGCTACGTCAGCCCCCACGACAGTAGATCCGATCTCGGAACCACCTCCGAGGTCGCCTTCACGAACAACTCACCGCCCGCCAGGTGCTCGCCGTCAACGCCGACTAGATAACGCCATACGTCGCCGACCAGACGCTCCGTCTAAAGCTAAGTCATGTTTTAATATTCTTCTAAATATTCTCCAATCTCCGTATATCGCCATGATATTTCTCCGAGCTGTTTTCTCCATGTTTGCTCTCCAAACGATTTTCTGAACCCTCAAACAGTCATGTTGATGCTCGGACGCCTCCAGAGACGGCCCTGTCTCCGGCTCCTCCCTACACATGCACGAGCGTCTGCCCTCTGCGTTATGGGTGGTCGGCAGCGGCTCCTTGGTGACGCCTGTTTCTCCTACACGTGCATGGGCTTCGCGCTCGACGTTATGGACTATGGGCTAGCTAGGGCTGGAGACTCAGCTACGCACTAACTGTTCAGGCGGTTTATATTAAACATAAATATATTTTCACGCCAACTGATCGCTGAACTGCATACGCCGTTTCATTACCATTGCTGATTTTTCTCCGGAGTTTATTTATTTGTGCGTCATATACTACCTGTTCTACATGTTTGTATTGCAGGATCATCGTCCAGGTGATCGAATCACCTGGTGCTCGGGCTTCCTCACCGATCAACTGGTCAGACCGCTCAGTTCATGGACTCCATCGCCGACCAGTTGATCGGACTGTTTGCCGCTCGTGCTTCATCGCCAACTACGCCGGTTACTCCTCAGCGCTCGGTTTCTTCGTGCTCGAGGAGTAAGTGGGCACACTTCACTGCACGGACGTCGCCAGCTACGTCGGGGACTCCTCGGTGCCCGGACCTCGCCAGCTTCGCCTGGGACTCCTTGGTGCTCGAACATCGCCGCCTACGTCGGGGACTCCTCGGTGCTCGGTCATCGCCAGCGACGCCGGGGACTCCTCGCTCCTCGGTGCTCGGTCATCGCCAGCGACGTCGGGGACTCCTCGTTCCTCGATGCTTGGTCATCGCCGGCGACGTCGGGGACTCCTCACTCCGCGGTGCTCGGACATCGCCGCCTACGCTGGGGACTCCTCGCTCCTCGGACATCGCCACCTACGCCGGGGACCCCTCGCTCCTCGGTGCTCGGACATCGCCGCCTACGCCGTGGACTCCTCGCTCCTCGGTGCTCAGTCATCGCCAGCGACGTCAGGGACTCCTCGCTCCTCGGATATCACCGCCTACGCCAGGGACTCCTGACTCCTCGGTGCTCGGACATCGCCAGCTTCGCTGGGGACTCCTCGGTGCTTGGACATCGCCGCCTACGCCGGGGACTCCTCGGTGCTTGGTCATCACTAGCGACGTCGGGAACTCCTCGTTCCTCGGTGCTTGGTCATCGCCAGCGACGCCGGGGACTCCTCGGTGCTCGCACATCGCCAGCTTCACCGGGGACTCCTCGGTGCTCGCACATCGCCGCCTACGCCGGGGACTCGTCGGTGCTCGGTCATTGCCAGCGACGTCGGGGACTCCTCGTTCCTCGATGCTCGGTCATCACCAGCGACGCCAAGGACTCCTTGCTCCTCGGTGCTCAGACATCGCCGCCTACACCAGGGACTCCTCGCTCCTCGGTGCTCGGTCATCGCCAGCAATGCCGGGGACTCCTCGCTCCTCGGTGCTCGGTCATCGCCAGTGACGCCGGGGACTCCTCGCTCCTTGTTGCTTGGTCATCGCCAACAATGCCGGGGACTCCTCATTCCTCGGTGCTCGGTCATCGCCAGCGACGCCGGGGACTCCTCACTCCTCGGTGCCCGGTCATCGCCAGTGACGCTGGGGACTCCTCGCTCCTCGATGCTTAGTCATCGCCAGTGACGCCGGGGACTCCTTGGTCCTCGGTGCTCGGACATCACCACCTACGCCAGGGACTCCTCGGTGCTCGGTCATCGCCAGCGACGCCGGGGACTCCTCGGTCCTCGGTCATCGCCAGCGATGCCGGGGACTCCTCGTTCCTCGGTGCTCGGTCATCGCCAGTGACGCCGAGGACTCCTCGCTCCTCGGTGCTCGGTCATCGCCAGCGACGCCAGGGACTCCTCGCTCCTTGATGCTCGATCATCGCCAGCGACGTCAGGGACTCCTCGCTCCTCGGTGCTCGGACATCGCCAGCAACGCCGGGGACTCCTCGCTCCTTGGTGCTCCCTTGGTGGTCGGATCTTGCTACGTCTCATCGGTGCGCTAACAAGCTGCTCCATGCTATTCGGATCAGGGTGCTGATCTTGGGCAGCACGTCTAAGGTCTTGATACGCGCATGTCAGACGATGTTGGTAAGCTTTCAGACTTCTTTTCCTTTGACCCTGCTACAAGATTCATTCTTTATCTTCCAGCAGGCTCGGGGACTAAGTGGGCACACTTCACCTTATGGTGAATGTGCTTGTTCTCATCTCGAGGCTATGCCCGGGGACTGGCTGCCTACTCGGTTGGTTTTCTACTTTCTAACTCTGGCACCACGCGACTATGTCACCTACTATCAGGCTCAGAGACTAGCTGTGGGCGTATGGCCCCCAAGACATGGGCCGCACCATTAGGGGTGGCCCAGCCCACAAGATCAAGGCGTGCATGGCGCTACTCGGCGTGCACCGTAAGACATTGTATAGTACCAAATAGGATACTTTACTTGTAACCCTATCCCTCCAGAGTATATAAGGAGAGCCAGGGGTCCTCTACTCGATATCATGTATTCAATACAATACAACAAAGACACAAGATGTAGGGTATTACGTCGATTAGATGGCCCGAACCTATCTAAATCGCTGTCTCTGCGCCCTGTGTCACCATCCGGTTCCTGATCATGCGCACCTCCACTGACAAATCTACCATCGCGGGATACCCCTCGGTGGACTGCCAAGCATATTCTGTCGACAAGCTCTCTCCGTGGTTTAGGCACTGTTAGGTACTGTTTGTGTCTTCAATTGTTCATACGTGTGCCCACTTAGTTCGTGCAGCGCCTTGGCCTTCCTGTCAGAATTCTGATCTCGGCGAGAGAACGATGAACGCACACAAACACAAGTGGACACACAGTTTTGGTGCTACAAAGCGGTAGCTTTTCTGTTGATTGTTTCTCACTAAATAAATGAAGTACATGCAGGATTACATGGTTACAAATGATTGAGATAATCACGGCATGCTCGTGATCGGTTGTTGCCATCCCAACACCCTAGGACATGCCACATTCTTAGCACAACCGCTAATGGCACCAACTGCCTTCTACATACTAAGATTAGCGGGCTCAGGACTTATTCAAACAAACTCCTCCTAAGTCCTAGAGCAACTAAACTAAATTCTTCATGCCGATCTCACCTCGAAGCTCCTGAAACCGAACACGCCCGAGCGCTTTAGTGAGGATGTCGCCCAGTTGCAGTTCAGTGCCAACAAACTCGACGTTGATCAGCTTCCTATCGTAGTACTCCCGGATGAAGTGGAACTTCACATCAATATGCTTACTCCGGTCATGATGCACAGGGTTCTTCATCAATGTGATGGTGGACTTGTTGTCCACCTGGAGCTTGGACGTGAGGACTGCTCCTCCGACGAGCTCAGCCAGCAAGCATGCCTGCCAAACTACCTCGCACGCAGCTCCTGCAGCCGCGATGTATTCTGGCTCGTAGGAAGACAGCGCGACTACCTTTTGCTTCGCCGACTGCCATGCAATCGGCCCACCTGCAAGGAAGAAGATGAGGTTGCTGGTGGTCTTTCGGTCATTGACGTCTCCAGCCAGGTCACTATCGGAGTAACCCAGCAACTTTGGAGTGCCTTCATTCTTCCTTCCGAGATGGTAGTGCAGGCCCCAATGCAACATCCCTACCACATAGCATAGGATGCGCTTGACAGCGACGAGGTGCTCTTGACGTGGTGCCTCCATGAAGCGACTGAGATAACCCACAGCATACGCCAAGTCAGGTCTAGAGTTGCACAGGTACCTGAGGCTCCCAATGAGGCTACGGTACTCAGTAGCATCCACACTCGGTGTCGACCCTTCCTTCAGTAGCTTCAGCTTCATCTCCATGGGCATAGTACTTGGATTGCAAGCCGCCAGCCTCGCCTTCTCGAGGATCTTGATGGCGTAGGCACCTTGACGGAGCATGATCTTGTGGGCTCCCTACGTCACCTCTAGGCCAAGATAGTAGGAGAGAAGCCCAAGGTCACTCATGCGGAAGGTGTTCATCATCTGTGCCTTGAACCTGCTCACTGCACCTGCATCACCTCCAGTGATGATTAGATCATCAATGTACACACCCACGATCAGGCGCGCTGCTCCTTTTTCATGGGTATACATCCCATGTTCGTTTGATGCAGCGGGTGAAGCCGAGCCCCATCAGTAAGGCGTCAAGCTTCTGGTTCCAAGCCCGTGGAGCCTGACGGAGTCCATACAGTGCTTTGTGGAGTCGAAGCACCTTGTGCTTGTGCTTCTTGTCGACGAACCCAGGGGGCTGTTGGACGTACACCTCCTCCTAGAGCTCCCCATTCAGGAACACCAATTTGACATCCATATGATGAACGCCCTAGCCGTAGTGCGCTGCGATGGCGAGGAGCAAGCACACCGACTCTAGTCGAGCGCCGGGAGCAAACACCTCTTCGAAGTCGATGCCGGGACGTTGCACATAGCCCTTGGCGACAAGGCAGGCTTTGTACTTGATGATGCTCCCGTTCTTGTCGCGCTTGACTTTGTACACCCACTTCAAACTGATGGCATGATGTCCGTGCGGGAACTCCACCAGCGACCAAGTGTTGTTGTCGTGGATCGACTTCATCTCCTCCTCCATCACGGCAGTCTAGTTTGGATCATCGCCTGCATCCTTCAGGGACTTGGGCTCCTCCACACTGATGTTGTGCAGCTCGGCTTCCCCGACCTCGCGGTCAGCCAGCCTGGGCACGGCGTTCGTGCCAGAATGTTGTCGAGCGTTTTGTACCAGTGCTCCACATCCTCGTCATCATCAGCGTCGAGGTTGTCGTCGGTGGTGAGCGGCGTCACAAACTCGACCTGCACCTCCATGGAGGCGCTGGGAGTAATTGGAGGTGGTGACGCAGGCTGTACCTCTGGCGTGCGCGGGGATGCTGGCACAGGTGAAGACGAACTCGTGGACCGAAGCTCCGGATGTTCCCACCCGAGCTGGTACTCACAGTCGACGGTGAACGGCTCCAGCTCGGGGCTTGCTGATGACTCACCCCACTCCCAGCGCGCGCCCTCGTCAAAGACGGCATCGCGCGAGATGTGGACACGCTCCATGCTGGGGTCGTAGAAGCGGTACGCCTTCGACCCGTCTTCATAGCCGATGAAGATGACCTTTTGCCCACAATCGTCGAGCTTGCTGATGTGCGGGCGGAGACGCTTGATGTAGGCCATGCACCCAAACACTTTGAGGAAGTGTACATGCGGCTTCTTCCCATACCACGCCTGGTACGGTGTCATCTCGTCGAGCGCACTCGTCGGCGCCCGGTTGAGCAGGTAGATCGCGGTGTGCACCGCCTCTCCCCAGAAGTGCCTGGGCATGCTGTGGGTGCGCAGGATGCTCCTGGCCGTCCCCACGATCATCTGATTCTGGTGCTCTACGATGCCGTTTTGCTGTGGCGAGTGCGGCGCCGAGTGATGGCGTTGGATCCCTTCTCCTGCACAGTGCTCACCAAACTCAACCGAAGTGAACTCACCACCATTGTCAGTGCGAAGCACCTTCGGTTTCTTGCCAGTCTCGTGCTCGGCACAAGCCTAGAACGCCATGATCGCCGCCGACGCATCCGCCTTCGTGCGCAAAAGCGTGAGCCACATAAAACGGCTCATGTCATCAACGAGTAGAAGGAAGTAGACATTCTCGGCTGGAGTTGGTGGCGAGATCGGCCCACAGAGGTCTCCATGGACCAGTTCAAGCTCCTCCCGAGCGTGGTACTTCGCCGCCTGGGGAAATGGCGTACGCTTCTGCTTCGCCAAGACACAGTCTTCACAGACCTGCTCGACGTGGTCGATGGAGGGCAGACCGTGCACCATGTCCTCGCGTCCTAGCTTCTGTAGTGACTGGAAATTGAGGTGCCTGTACCGTTCGTGCCACCGCCACGCGACATCGCCGGCATGAGCGGTGAGACACACCGAGGCGACGACATTCATGTCGAGGTAGTAGAGCTGGCTCGGTGTGCGGTACACCTTCGCGAGGAGTTGTCGCTGTAGATCGAAGAGTCGTAGGATGCCGGACTCGATGTCGACCTTAAACCCGTCCTCATCCATCTGCCCGAGGCTAACGATGTTGGTGGTGAGGCGCGGGATGTAGTAGACCCCATCAAGGCAACGATGTTCCCTAGACTTGTAGGCGAAGAGGACAGTGCCCTTTCCCTCGATGTCGACCACCGACCCGTCACCGAACTTGATAGTTCCGGTGACGTCGGTGTCCAGCTCGGCAAAGACGTTCCGTGAACCTGTCATGTGGTTCGTCCCACCGGTGTCGAGCACCTAGTGGTGAGGTCCCATGGCCTCCTTCTCCTCCTCGCTATTGAGGTGTAGGAGGACCTTGCGTTCGACGAGGTTGACACTGGTCTGTGGTTTGACAACAGGCGGCGGCGGCCTTGAAGATGAAGCGGATCTATGCGACGTGATTACATCGGATTCCGCCGTAACATACATCAGTGCTCCTTCTTCTTCTTCAGCCTACATGACGTGGGCCGCGGCCTTCTTCCTACCACGACAATCCTTGGCCTAGTGGACAGTTTTGCCGTAGTTCTTGCAGCGATCGTCGGGTGGTGGCATCCCACCACCAGCGTTCCCAACGCCCGCGTTCTGGCCATCGCGGCCATCACACGATGAGGTGCCTACGCTCCCATGGCCGCGACCGTGCCCTCGACGCTTTCCGTGTCTGCTGGATCCTGCGCTGTCGCCGGAGCTCTCCTCCTCACGGCGTGCTTTGCGGCGGGCTTTCCAGTCCTCCTCATAGAGCATCAGGCGCCCCATGGCGTCTGTGACCTCCTTGGGCTTGGCGCACTCATCGAACACACGCAGCTGCCCGATCACCTCCTCGATGGTGACCTTGTTCAGGTCAAGGAACATCTCGAGAGAGACAGCGGCCTAACTTAGCCTATCCAGGACCACCTGCAGCAATTTCTTCACTACCTCTGCATCGGTGATGTTGTCGCCGAAGGAGCGAAGGTTGGAGGCGAGCGTGGTGATGCGGACGCCGAACTCGTTGACGGTCTCCCCTTCCTTGAAGGAGAGAACGCCGAATTCTCGGCGGAGCTGCTGTGCGCTGGCGTCGCGGGCACGCTCGTCGCCGATCCGCAGGTTCTTGACCGTGTCCCATGCTTCCTTCACGGTGCCCTTCCTGGCGAGAGTGCTCCAGAGCTCGGACGGCACCGAGCGCAAGAGTCCGACCATTGCATGTCTGTCGTCGTGGTACTCGTCATCGTTGGGATCGTTGTTGATGCCAAGGTGGACGGCGTCCCAGACGCGGAGAGTCTGGAAGTTCACCTCCATCACTAGGGCCCACTCCGGATAGTTAGTCCGGGTCAACATCGGCCACGCGACGTTCGTCGACGGCCGCTCGACGATGCGCTCTACAACGCGTGACCCGGCGTCCCGGGTGCGCGAGCGACAGCTGTGGGAGCGACCACGACGACGTGGTGGTGAATGCGACGGCTGTGGCTTCTTTTGTGGCTTCTTCTCGCCGGAGCCATCACCCGTCAGCAGCTTCTTGGATGGCGACTGCGACATGGCGACGGCGGAACCCGGGCTCTGATACCAATTGTCAAAATTCCGATCTCGACGAGAGAACGATGAACGCACGCAAACACAAGTGGACACACAGTTTTGGTGCTGCAAAGCGGTAGCTTTTCTGTTGATTGTTTCTCACTAAATAAACGAAGTACATGCAGGATTACATGGTTACAAATGACTGAGATAATCACGACATGCTCGTGATCGGTTGTTGCCATCCCAACACCCTGGGACATGCCGCATTCTTAGCACAGCCGCTAATGGCGCCAACTGCCTTCTACATACTAAGATTAGCGGGCTCAGGACTTATTCAAACACTTCCCGCGTTTAATTCCGGTCAGCCAAAAACACGGGCCATCTATTCGCTGCAAAAACAAAAAAGGCATCTTGCCTCGCCGCCGCCGTCGCTTCCCCGACGCCAGCGCGTACAGATGCCGCTCCCGGCCCTGCCGGAGTCTACACCTGCGGAGCGCTTCATCGCCTCTCTCTCCCCTAGAGGCGGGGCACGCCGATGCGGTGATCGGCCCTACCGGCGGCTGCGCTGGCGGGTCCATGGCGGAGAGGCGGCAGCAGCAATGGCACTTGGGGCAGGAAGCGCCCACTAGAGGCTGTCCTCATCCTCATCTCCACTGCCATGTCGGCCATGGGTCTCCCCCAAAGCCCCAGGTATATCTCGCTGTCATCCTCGAATACCTCGCCATCGTCCTCGAGTACCCCGCCAGTCGTCGTCGTCGTCGTCGTCATGACAACAATAGGTTCGTCCCCTCCTTCTATATCTCTCGATCTGCGTCAGCAACAACCCCTTCTCTCCTAGGCCAGGCCCTTTCCTTCTTCCTTCTCTGATTTCCTCAAATTGTACTAAGGCTCAAGCAGACCAGCGCGTTGATCTGGTGTGACGGGAGGACTTCGTGCGGCTGACGGCACATGGCGGACCCAGAAAACCCTGCTGCGGTATCTCTGTTCCGCTGGCTGGAAAAAAAAACTGTTATGCTAATCTATTATAAGAGAAAAACATTCATAGCTGAAAAAGAGTGGTGATAACTTCAAACAAACAGGGTCGAAGAGGTCCAGCAGGCAACAGGACCTGCGGCTGTTCATCCATGCCAAACGACAAGCCGGCTAGCCATGCCTCTCTGCTCAACATATACACACAACATACTTTAAGGTTAGTGCGCATTTCAATGTGTAGATTGGATACCAGGAATTTTACTGAGGTTATAGTTTTTTACTTTGTACCTTCCTTCATCTGCTTATACCAATCAGTAATATTTAAATTAAATTGTATATCTATTCCTGTGATTCTGGTAACTATGATGCATATATCATATATGGTTGCAGAAAGAAACATAGGGTGATACACAGTAGCATAATAAAACGAACCCTCCCGCCCCCCTCTTTCACAGAACCAAGCATGCACCCAGAATATCGACAGAAACAATCGCATAGTCGCACAAGCAGAATCAAGCATCAATCCTCCAGTGATTCCTACGAAAAATGCTAGATACAGCAAAAAAGTTGACTGACATGGGGCGACTTTTGTTCATTGGCATTCTGTATATGATAAAACCATTGACTGAAACTATGATGGTGTTTCTCTTAAACTACTCTCTTCCACGGTGGCCTGGCTGGCTGGACGATCACTTCACTTCTTTTGTTTGCCCCCCACATTCAGCTGCTGGAGCCCAAGCAAAAGGTCCCTGGAATCAAGGAACACCTTGTTGCTTGAGGCCGCCATGGTGTGGGAGATCTCCCTGGCCGCTTCAATCTGTCTCAGTGCCAGGAAAGCGGGGTTGTTGGCAATGGCTTGACCAATCAGCTCTGCACTCTTAGCCTCACCCTGTTCAAACGCAAGTCACAAACAGACAGCGATTCAGAATCATCAGTGTAAAAAGGGAATAATGCAATGGCACATACACAACTGCATACAGACTACAGAGACATAAAGAACACTGTCAATACACTTTCAGCGTGAAAAACTGAAACTACAGGCATATTTCAGCATGAGAAACTGAAACTACAGGCATATATTTAACATCTCGATAGAAGTGGATTGAAGTCATTGCATTTCTTTTTCTTGTAATTACTTGTTTCAAGCCAGACAAAGGACATGCTTATACAAGAAAGGGTAGCTACTGACCTGTGCCCTGATGATTGCACTGCGCTTGTCCTGCTCAGCCTTCTCAACAATGAACTTGGCACGCTCAGCTTCTTGTGCAGCAACCTGTTTGGCTTCAATGGCATGAGTAAACTCTTTTCCAAAACTGAGGCTTGTGATGGACACATCATCCAGAGCGATATTGAAGTTGTTGGCCCTCTCAGTCAGAATCTTCCTAATCTCCCTGCTCACAGCCTGCATTGGAATTGAATGCATGAATTGTTAACATATCCTAATCTACTGCAATCCTGGCAAGACAGTTGTTATCTAGGGAACATGTCTAAACACATGAAACAGTACCTCTCTCTGTGTGATCAGCTGACTGGCATTGTATTGAGCAACCACAGCTTTGAGTGTTTCATGAATGATTGACGGCAGAACTCTCTCATTGAAGTTCTCCCCCAGGTTCCTGTAGATTTTAGGTAGCTGATCTGGCATGGGTCGAGTAAGAACACGAAAACCAATTCTCACCTGCCCAAGTTACCAACTCAATCAAAATCAAATACATATAAAAGAATGACAGTGCCGACGTACTTTTTGGCAGAAGTGAAAAAACAAGAAAATTGCAAGTACATACACACGAAGAGAGACCCACATGGACAGTATCTCTCAGAATACAACAAAACATGAGCAGAACTTGGTAAATGGTGATGACAACGAATATGATGAACCAAAGCTGGATTCACTCAGCAATATTAAAAGGCTATAAAGGGCTCTGAAAAGTTCAAGAAATTTGCACAAACTATCATGTGCTTTGTAATGGTTAATTAAAGAGCCGAAACAACACCTCATATCACATTTATTCAAGTGCTCCTCAGAAAAGATTAATGCACAACAATATACAAGTTGAAATGAACAATTCAGTTACTGGCAGTCAATGGGCTACATCTTACTCGATCCACGACCAATACCAAGGGGTACGTTATACGAACTGCTATGGGTGCAGCAGAACAGGGGTTCAAAGTTGATACTGCCAAATTAGCCATTAAATCCATGCACATATCAAGGGGCAGCAATCAGTTCAGAACCATAAAAAATCACTACAAGCCGCAGTCAACATCATCTCAACTATTGCTACTAGAGCAGTACATTGACTACAAAATGAGTGGACAGGTAAATGGGGAATCGAGAAGGAAACTTACCATCTGGAGGTCGCGGCTTCCGGAGGTGCTCTCGACGAGGTTGGGTCGGGCGCGGACGTCGTAGATGATCGGCCTCTCGATCCACGGGATCATCAGGTGAGTTCCTTCGGGGTACACCTGCGCCGGAGAACGAAATGCAAATCGGTAACCCACCCAGTCAAAACCACGCTCACACACATCGCGCCGCCACTGCGCGGCCGCGACCGAGAGAGGCGCGCCGAGATGGCCCTCACCTTGTCCTTGATACCCTCGAGGCGGTTGAAGACGATGGCCCGGTGGCCGCCCTCGACGTTGTAGAAGCTGTTGAGGATGGCATAGAGCCCCGCGCCGCCGAGCACCGCCACCTTCACGAGCCCGCTCCCGCCCTTCGGCGCGCTCGGCAACTTGGCTCCCTTGAGGCTGTCCATCTCGCCGGCGGAGGAGGTCGCCGGCGGGGGGTTCAGCTAGGGTTTTGAGTAGTTGGGGTCGGAGATGGCGGAGGCGTACAGGTGGAGACGGAGGTGGAAGACGAAGGAGAGGGGAGGCGCGTGGCTTAAGTGGAGCGGGATGGGGGCATCGTGGGCGTTGGATCTTTGATCGGACGGTCGAGAAGAGGCCGGGGCTCGGTTCTTTCCTCCGCTGCACGAAAGGGTGCTGCTGGTTTGTCTTGCTGTGCAAGAATGTTTTCATCGTTGCTTTCTTGAAATCTTGAGTGCAAAGTTGATAATTTTTATTTTTCTCGTGAGGAAATTGACGGGAATTTTTTTCTATATATTTATTTCTCCTCAGAGAGGTTGTGAGAAATTCATCTGATTTTAGCGGATTTTGAACCGTAGTGACCGCATTGCATAATAGGAAGGCACTGAATTTGGCTGTAATTTGGGTAAACAAAACACTAGTAGCTGTCTAGTTGGCAGCCTCTTTCCTGAATGGCTGCATCATCATCCAATGAATCACTCACTCTCATGCAACAATGTGTCTCATATGATCCAACTACCTTTTTTTTTTCTCGAATACGCAAGGCTTGCACATCATTGTATGAAGATTGAGAAAGTGTGAAAGTTACAACGACGCAACGAATATGGCGCATGCCCAACAACTTTTACTGCACACAGGCTTCACATAACCAAATCTTGAAGCCAGTTCAAAAGAATTTACGGAAAAAAATCAAGCCAGAGATTGCATGGAAAAAATAGACAAAAAAAACTTCACAAGCCTCTCACAACACTGCAACCGAAACTTCCAACCTCAAAGCCAACTGCACAGCACACACTTGAGCCTCACATCCTGGAACACAGCTCTAGTAGTGTATCTCATCCACACAAAACTCTGAAGAAAGAAAGGGGAGGAAGGGAAGGACGAAAGGAAAGGAGAAGCTACAGCTTTACATGCTTCCCTCAGGGTGGCAAACAGTGGGGGGAAAGGGGCAAAAAGACCGGTGAAAACTAGGTCCGTAGCGCCATGAACAGACTCTGCCTTCTCGAGTGCTCTGGGACAAGGCGTTCGACAACTTCTGGGGGAACACCTTTCAGTTCTGTCAGGATTGCAAACATCTGATCAGTTAGCTGAGAACAGTATTTGAAGCATCTAGGTTTAACTTCTAAAGTATGCCCATGTTAAGGGAACAGAAGATTAACTACTGACAGAAAACAACACTGCTGTTTCAGTACAACTACGCTACCTTGAGATCTGAAGTTGAAGAGAGGCGGCAGAGGCCGACCATTCGGTAGACGAGTGTTTGGGTCTCTCAGCTCATCAAAGAAAGGGTGCATACAGGCTTCCAACTGAAGAACCACTCATCAGTTAGAAGAATGAAATTGCACAAGGAATCATCTTAGATAGATAGTGGTGAGAACATAAAAGTGCATGCGGCCTTACAGCAGTGCACCGTAGATTTGGTGAGTACTGTAGAAACCTGCTAACAAGATCCACTGCTTCAGGTGGAAGCCTTCTTTGAAAAACCTGGATATAAGAGAACCTTGAGATGACACAGGAATCACGAGAAAAATATGCTCATTCAGTTTTGTGCCTGCGCGTATGTGATGTGGACATTGATTGCATGCTGGACTTCAACAGTAATGGTAAGCGACAACAGTTTATTTGAATTCTAAACATCAAAATTTTCCAGCAAATTTCACATTTAAAAGCACAACAGTCATATAATGTACATATCTGAAATATCCATGTTCCAAAGGTATGCACTAAGCTGCATAAATGTGTCCGTTTGTGCATAACAAGCATCCATTTTGCATGTCACTTAATTCCAGCTAAACATCACTGTGATGATACAAAGCTAAATTATCTCCATGTATATTTAATTACCTTGTGCCACGGATGAGCTTTAATTTGTGGGAACTTGAACTCCGTGTAGTTTGGGTTCATGCACTTGATCTCTTCCCTTGTTGGAGTACCCAAAACCTGCAAGATGCAGATGCTATGCCTCAATATGTCATGGTGCAAAAGAAGGTAGCAAAACGGTGGAGATATGGATACCATAAGAAAATCACCTTGATGATCTCAACTAGTTGGTCGACTCCACTTTCTCCAGGAAACAGAGGCTACATGGATGAAATCTATCAGAAGAAGCAAAAAGGTAAGAAGCAGAGGGAGGGAAACTGAACATGCCAGACCTGTCCTAGAAGCAGCTCTGCCATGACACAGCCTGTTGACCACAAATCAATAGTAGTAGTATATTCCGTTGCCCCAAATATGAGCTCTGGTGCTCGGTAATACCTTGAGCATATGTAGGAGATGTTTGGCTCTCCTCTGACCTGAATATTTGCAGAAATGCCATCATGGAGATTTATGTATAAAAAAAAGTACCATATCTAGGTAGGTCACCTGCATGTGGTGTGGAACTGTGTATTTGTTTACTCTTCCAAGTAAAGTAGTGTGTGTTGATATATAACATTCTTGTGCATTTACCAGTGGCCAAAATTAGAAGATAACTCACCAATACTTTAGCACTTCCAAAATCGCAAATTTTGAGTTGGTGTGTATGTGGGTTAACCTACAGTAGAAATATTAGCAAAATGTATCAGTCATCATACATATATAATCTACTATTCCTGAGGTAAAGAAAAGGTCAAGTAGCAAAACAGTAGCTACCTCAGCATTTAAAGGAGACAAGATTAATAAAGCCCTTTAGACATGCAGAAAAACAAGGCAATTATGGAAACCTTGTATGTACTCTACAATTGTCAGTGTATGTATAATTATTTGAGTTTTAGTTTCTCCTGCTTCCTCAAACAATCTCTAATCTATGCGGTTATGGAGTCATGGTGGGTTAACAAGCTATCTAGTTGCATTGATCTTCCATGCTCCTTTCTGAGGCTCACAGTTTGCTCAAATAAATTTTAAATTAGTTTAGCAATACGCATTAGTGCAATGTACAGAAGCAATTGACATCTGTCGAACTGGGAGCATGGTTTTTGTCCAGTCTTGTTATAAAAAAACAAATGATGACGAAATGTTCCAAAAGAGAAGGCACCATTGACAACAAAAACAGCATATACAGGGGGTATAAAATATGATATGTGCAACCTAGCAATAAAATGATGCACATGGGATAGCACCTATATATGAAACTAAATAATGCACAAGTGGATTAACGCTTCCAATTTCAAACTGCAAGTGCCATAGATGTTGGGTGGAACTGACCAATAATTATGACATCGGGCTACACATGATCTAAAAATTCAGTCCCACTTGTACAAACCAATTGCCATTTTATGGTGTTACCATACGATCCCAACGACAAAACATCCAACAAATGTGAATGATACATGCAAAACAACATATTCATTATACAAAAGAAAGAGGTTCATATCTCACAAGAACATTCTGCGGTTTGATATCACGGTGGCATATGCCAATGCAGTTATGTATATAAGCAAGCGCTCGACATATCTGCAAAGAGATTTAGGACAAATTAGATAAATTAATGCACAGCAGAAATCTGCGATTGGATATGACACTAAAAGGTAAGTAAAGGCAGCTGGAAATTGTTTGACTCCAACAGCTGTATGGAGAAAACAGAATCATATTAAAACACATTACCAAACATTCTCACTGTCATAAAAGACAAAATACAGATGAATCAAAAGAAGATTTGAGCCATGCAAACGATCGTGCCTGCACTAATTGTAAGTCATACAATAAATGGCCAGTACTAGTCCTTGAAGAGTGGATTAAAGTCACTTTGTCAGCTAAACTCAGGCATTTAAATGTCCTGTGGACATGCAGCGTAAACCCAAGTGATCATTCAAACGGGTTACTCTAAACATATAGGAAGCAAGTTGTAGAACTTAAATCCAAAGACAGGATAATTGACAAGCTGTCCCCATTGGGCCTTTAAATGTCTCAATAGTATTTATCTTAGATTCTTCATGGAAACAAACAATGTGAATCATTGATAGGCAACTTCAATAGCGGTGTCAGACTTCCAGTACAGTGCTACTGTTGAAGATAAACTTCAAGCAAACATGAGGCATATATATTTTTTAGATGAAGGATAAGACATAAATATGGATGCCAAGAAGATAAGATACCAATGTCACCACACTTCTAGCTCTACAAAATAGCACGTACATTAAAGTATTAACATGTTTAGTTTCAGGGAACAGACACTCATACATGTATATTATCTTGATTTGTGACCCTATATGACTATTCTAATATATAAGTCATGGGGACTCATGCTCTATTTTCTCCATTATTTTAAGTTTATTTCAAATGAAATGAACATGACAATAATGTCCTACAGAATCCATGATCCATAAGGTTGATTGCGGAACATGTGGCATGCACCTCACCATTAGACAACACTACCAAACTAGTACCCCACATTTTCCAGAATCCATCCCCTTGTCTTATTTAAAATCAGCTAAATGATACTAAAAGTGTGTCAGGGTTTCTAAGATGTTTTTTCTACTATTTCGAAAAATGCATAGGGAAAACGTGTTTTTTAATCGTGTGCAAAGGAAGTGCCATAACTAGAAGATCAATGGTAAAACTGAGCGAAAAAATTTCTAAAGGAAAAACAGCATTTAACATGCATGATTAGTAAAAACCACCTAGTCAAGGCAGACCTGGTACGTGTACAGTTTGACAAAAATGAGGGGCATCCGCTGATTCATTCGGTTGTACTGCCTTGCAATCCTGTTTACTGTCTCTGGAACAAACTCAAGAACAAGATTGAGATAAAGCTCGTCCCTTTCAGTTGTTGAAAAGAAGTAATGCTTAAGACCAATGATGTTAGGATGGTCAAGCATATGCATGATTTGCAGCTCTCTGTTCTTATAACGCTTATCTTGAAGAACCTTTTTTATGGCAACAATTTCTCCTGTTTCTCGGCATTTTGCCTAAAGAGTTAATAATGAAATGGTTATATGCTTTTCACAATCAATTAGGCATAGGACAGTTCAGAAAACAAAAAGGTGGGTTGTTTACCTGATATACAACCCCAAAAGAACCAGTTCCAACCACATGTTCAGCGATGTATGTGACAGACTGTTTCACAGCACATATCATTATTTGTTGGATAGTTTTTACCTCCAAACAATTATATATATCAAGAATCAAAGCAAAATTACCCTCACCTGTTTAGGCAGGCCGTTGCGCCCATGAATTGTAGTCACTATTACATGACCAGCTTCATTACTAGAACTATCAGTCACATCTGAACTTGACCCCATCTCCTACAAAAAAAAAGGAAGAAGAAGAAGAAGAAAGAAAGAAACTAAGTCTCTTCATATAACAAAACAAAGTGCAGAATTTATTCACCAGTTTCTTCTGATCCTCTAGATAGGTGAGAGCGAATAGGTCTCGGGAAATTGTGACATATTGATATGGGTACAGAGAGTACATTATATAGGTAAGGATCAGGAAGGGTTTATAGAAACACCCAATCAAAGGTGATCCTTGCCTAATTAATAATCATCTACCATAATCCCTAGAGGCAGCCCAGCCAATAGGCTTGGGCGCCAGGCCCATGAACAGCCCATAGGCACCTATTCTAACATGCCCCCGCGTCGAATCGTCAGCCACTCTGCACGTTTAGACTGGACCTGAACTCCATGAACACTGAAGAAGGCAGCCCTTTGGTGAAGATATCCACATATTGTGAAGAAGTGGGAACATGCAGAACACGAAGATCGCCAATGGTGACTCGCTCCCAGACGAAGTGAAGATCAATCTCAATGTGCTTGGTTCGCTAATGTTGTATCGGGTTGGAGGTCATGTAGACGGCACTGATGTTGTCGCAATACACCAGTGTGGCGCGCCGGAGAGGGGCATGCAGCTCTAGAAGAAGCTGGCGCAGCCAGGTGGCCTCAGCAACTCCATTGGCCACCGCGCGATACTTAGCTTCAGCACTGGATCTTGACACCGTGTTCTAGCGCTTGGAGGACCAGGAAACAAGATTGTCGCTAAGAAACACAGCATAGCCCGAGGTGGACTTGCGGGTGTCTGGATAACCAGCCCAATCAGTGTCGGTGTAGACGACAAGATCAGCCGAAGTAGACGGTCGCAGCAGGAGACCAAGATGGAGAGTGCCTCGAACATAGCGCAGAATCCGCTTCATAGCTGCAAGGTGAGGCTCACGAGGGTCGTGCATATGAAGACAGACTTGCTGCACAGCATATGCAATATCCAGCCGGGTGAACATTAGGTACTGTAAGGCTCTAGCGAGGCTGCGAAAGTCTGAAGGGTCAGAGACAGGGGTGCCATCTGTTGCAACAATCTTCGGATTGGTGTCAACTGGAGTGGAACACGGCTTACACTCTGCCATCCCGGCGCGATCAAGAATGTCCAGCATATATTGTCGCTGAGAAAGAAGAAGGCCATCACCACTGCGCTGAACATGCATACCGAGGAAGTAATGCAGTTCACCAAGGTCCTTCATAGCGAACTCCCGCTGAAGGGCTGAGATGATCTGCCGAAGAAGGCCGGTGGAGGAGGCTGTGAGGACGATGTCATCAACATAGAGCAACAGGTAGGCTGTGTCTGATCCACGCTGGTAAACGAAGAGCGAGGTGTCTGACTGTACCAAGCACGAGGGGCCTGCTTGAGGCCATATAGTGACTTCTTCAGGTGACAAACATAGTCTGGATGAGATGGAACTTCGAACCCAGACGGCTGCTGACAATAAACTGTCTCTGTCAGGTTGCCATGAAGAAAGACGTTCTTCACATCAAGCTAGTGGATGGGCCAGCGGCGAGAGAGAGCCAGGGAGAGCACCGTGCGAACAGTAGCAGGCTTCACCACGGGAGTGAATGTCTCATCAAAGTCCACACCAGGCCGCTGGGTAAAGCCGCGAAGAACCCAGCGCGCCTTGTGCCTTTCGAGGGAGCCATCAGACTGAAACTTGTGCTTGAAGATCCACTTGCCGGTGACGACGTTGGCCCGAGGGGGTCGAGGCACGAGATCCCAAGTGTGATTCTTCAGCAGGGCACTGTGTTCCTCTTCCATTGCAGCTCGCCACATGGGCAAGAGCGCTACGGAAAGTCTTCGGTATCGGTGACATAGACGTAGCGTGGTACGCAGCAGGCATCCGAAAACCGCTCTTCGAACGTGTGCCCATGGCGTGCTGGTTGGTCACAGGAGGAACAGCAACAGCCCCTTTGGGCAGTGGGAGCGGCGTGGCCGGTGCAGGCGCAGCTTGGGCGGCTGGTGCTGGTGCAGCTGGGGCGGCGGTGACAGGAACAGTTGGAGCAGGCTGTGGTCGAGGCCGGCGCGTGTAGTGGTAGGCGAAGGCGCGGTCTGGACAAAGAGGCAGGAACCCGGGCGAGGGCCCGCGGGGTGCCTGAGGAGGTGACACCGGCGCTGTGGAGCCCGCAGTCGGTGCTGGAGACTGCGAGCTCGCGCGAAGCATTGGCGGGATGTACAGCTGGCGAGGTGGAGCGCCTCCAGTCGTGCTGGGCGCGTCCTGAGCCGCGTGGCGCGGGAGGGGTCCCTGGTGTCTGCAGCGCAAGCGGGATGTAGAGCGCGGGCGCCGGGGGATCAGCAGTGTCCGCTGGGGGGTCAGTAGCAGCCACCGGAGGCGTCGAGGGCACCCCAGGCACAGTCTCAGAGGGACCGGCAGGGGCACTGGTGACGTCAGAGGTGCTGGATGGTGTTCCTGCAGACAAAAACTTATGCAACGGTCCAATAGGAGCGGGCACAACATCAGTAGCATCAAGAAAATCAAAGTCCGCCGGAATACTAGGACCATTGCGCTCAGCAAAGGGGAAGGCCGTTTCATCGAAGATGACGTGCCGGGAGATGATGACTCTATTGGTGGAGAGGTCAAGATAGCGGTATCCTTTGTAGTGAGCGGAATAGCCTAGGAAGACGCACAAGGCAGACCTAGGACCGAGTTTATGAGGAGCGGTGGCGGACAGGTTTGGATAACACTTGCAGCCAAAGACTGATCATACGCCGGCGGCGTGCCGTACAAGGCAAGGTGGGGCGTGGAGAACTGTAGAGTCTTGGTGGGCAGTATGTTAAGCAGAAGGGTCGCTGTGGAGAGGGCCTCCGCCCAATTGGAGGGAGGCATAGACGCCTGAAAGAGCAGTGAGCGAATGACATTATTGATGGAGCGAATAATGCGTTCGGCTTTACCATTTTGAGGCGAGGTGTAGGGGCATGACATACGAAGATGGATGCCCTGGGTGAGGAAGAAGTGGCGGGTGCTAGAGTTGTCAAACTCTTTCCCGTTATCGCACTGGACAGCCTTGACGTGGGCGCCAAATTGGGTAGAGGCGTGGGCGATGAAGTGGGCAAGCGTGTTGTAAGTGTCAGATTTGAATCGCAAAGGAAAAGTCCACAAGTAGTGAGTGCAATCATCAAGTATGACCAAATAGTATTTGTAACCAGAAACACTGACAATGGAAGATGTCCACAAGTCACAATGAATAAGATCAAACTTGCTAGACGCACGAGAGGTGGACGAATGAAAGGGCAGACGAACATGACGCCCTAACTGACAAGCGTGACAGATCTGAACAATCCTGAATATGACAGGAAACAGTAGACGCAAGCTTCGACAACGCCTCATGACCGGGGTGACCGAGACGCCGATGCCACAGTGGGGACAAAGGAGTGTGTTGGAGGTAGGCACAGTGGATATAGGGAGCCGGAGCTATTGCACCTGACGATCTCGGTCCAAGATGGAAGAACCTTCACAGAACAACCAGCGGGGTCAAACTGAACAGAACAATTGTTGTCAATAGTGAATTGGCGCACAAAGATGAGATTCTTAATAAGCTGTGGCGACACAAGAACATTATTAAGACGTAAAGTAGGGGACAACTATGTGGAGCCAGTGGCAGTAACAGGAAGCATGGAACCATTACCGACAACAATAGATGAAGGGGTAGGATACCGCGGGAATAGAACATGTGAAAGGGAGGAAGACTGAGATGCCATATGTGAAGTAGCACCTGTGTCGAAGTACCACTCGTTGGACGAAGGAGGGGTCAGCGACGTCGTGCTGAAGGCGGAGGCGAGGGTCGTCTGGTCCCAAGAAGGGAGGCCGGCCACAGGATTGTAGTACCCCGGGGCGATCCACTGTCCTGAGCCATTAGGGGCAGCAACGGCAGCAAGCTGCTGGTGGGCGACGAGTGCCTGCTGCTGTGCCTGGAGATGAGGAGGCACCGGGATGGGTGCCAGCGGAGGACGAGGACCCCCTGGCCACATCTGAATGGAACCCATCCATGGGTTGTAGACACTGGGCCAGGGGCGACCATCGGTGGCAGGCTGCTGGGCGCCGACCGTCTGCTGCTGCTGCTGCTGGGCGCCAGAGGGAGGGCGGTGGCCTCCAGTGCTGTTGTTGCCACCAGGGCCCCCCTTTCCACCACCTCCGCGCCTGCTGCGGCGATTGTCGTTGGAGGACTTAGGGCCGCCAGTGCCCCCAGAGCTCGTGTTGGACATGGGTGAGGCAGCACTAGAGGAGCCTGCTGCTGCGGTGGAGGCAGCGAGAGCGGTGGCAGGGGACTCCTTGTTCTCCAATGTGAGTTCCTCGAGGATGAGGTCATCACGAGCCTCCAAGAAGGTGGGGAAGGGTCGGCTGCGGCGTAGGAGGGCCCCGACGTGGCTGAAGCGCTCGTTGAGGCCACGGATCACGTTAAGGACGAGGGTGCGGTCGGTGATCACTTCGCCAAGAGCCGTGAGGTCGTCAGCCATCTTCTTCAGCCGGCGGCAGTAGTCGGTGACGGAGAGGTCGCCCTGGACGAAGTTGCGAAACCGCGTCTCAAGGTGGGTGGAGCGAGCCTCCCGGTTGCCGAGGAACTAGGACTCGACGGCGAGCCAGGCATGCCGGGCAGTGGAGCCCTGGGCAGAGATAATGTCAGCAAGGTCGTCGGTGAGCGTGGCGACGATCCAGGACTTGACGACGCAGTCCATCCGAGCCCAGTCAGGGGAGATCGGGGCTGGAGGTTCCTCGTGGACGTGGTCCTGAAGAGAGAACTTGCCGAGGATGAGCAGGAACTGATCGCGCCAGCGGTTGAAGTTGCCGGAGTCGACGTCGAGGACGATGGTGACGTGGTTCCGGATGTTGTTGACGGCGACGGCTTAGGCGTGCAGTTGGAGCAGTGCCATGGCCTCATGGAGGAGCATGGCTAAGGCGAGGTCGGGAGGAGACGTCAAAGATGTGCTGGAGGAGGCGCCGCCAGGTGCACCGGGGGCGGCGGCGGCCGTGCGCTCCTTGGCGGCGCACGCCAGGGCTTCGCTGGCGCGGGCAGCAGCCGCGTCACGATCTTTGACGGCGGCTGCAGCCTCCTCCTCGGCCTGGGCAGCGCGAGCCAGGGCGGCCTGGCGCTCCTTGTCGAGAAGTTGGGCGGCGGCGGCGGCGTCGTTCGCCTTCTCCTTGGCCTGGCGTGCCGCGATCTCGTCAGCGGTAACATCCCCAGACCTGGGAGAGGGCGGAGTGGGAGACATGGCGCTGCACGGCAGAGGTCAGAGGCCGGCGCACAGGGGTGGGCAGCGGAAGGGAAGACCTAAACCTAGGCGGCTGATACCATGAGAGCGAATAGGTCTCGAGAAATTGTGATAGATTGATATGGGTACAGGGAGTATATTATATAGGCAAGGATCAGGAAGGGTTTATAGAAACACCCAATCAACGGTGATCCTTGCCTAATCAATAATCATCTACCATAATCTCTAGAGGCAGCCCAGCCAATAGGCTTGGGCGCCAGGCCCATGAACAGCCCATAGGCGCCTATTCTAACAATAGGCATGGTAGTATAAGTGGTAACAGCGTGAAGCAATAACATGTAACAGTGCCTTTTCAGGATATAGATTACATTGCCAATATGCAGGACAGGAGATTACATCTTTTTTGTATCCACTAATATGCAATGCTACATTAAAGGACCGCACATAAGGGAAAAGACAGGACTTGTACACGTATTTGACTGAAAGTGGTGATGAAGTGACCAAAACATTAACACCAATTTCAGCCATATGCCAATAAAAAAGTAGTAGAAACCTACCCTTTCATCATCTGTATCCGGCTTGGCACCCCTCAGTTGCATTCCCAGCATCTCCCTACCCAGAAACTCCACCGAGTTGGCTGCCCCCTTGAAACCATTCCCTGGCCTCGAGGAGCTCCCAACACCACCGTGCCTCTGCCCAGAAAACGCCATACCTCCAGGCTCCAGCAATGTGGTAACTGGTAGGGCTCAATCGAGATCACCGAGGTCAGTGTGCGGTTTCATCGCTTTGTGGAAGATCAGCTTGCCAATTCCAATGCCTGGTAAATTAAATGAAAGACAACCGAATGATAAAAAAGTTCAGTCAGGATAATTTTGATGTAAAAACACAACAAATCTTCTGCAGGTGGTTCAAGCAATTAAGAGAACACACTAGAAGCACTGCTACTGTTGAAATATCAGAGTGTCCAGCCCGGCAGCCCCACACAGAGATCAAGCAAAACCCTTGAGTAAAAGAATGAACAGCTGCAGCTTTCTCCAAAATAGTGACAGATCAAACACGAAATTGGAGCGAAGATCCTCTCGGATAAACGGGACAATCCGTCCCAAGTCCAATACCTCCCGATAATTGAGCGAAAACCGCACCCAAAAAAGAGATAAAAAGGAAGTTTTTTTTTAGGGTGGGGACTCGGATCAAAGAATCCATATGGCCAGTACCTCAGACTGAAACCTTGCAGAGATCAGCGGCGAGCTCTTGCAGCAGATCAACAGCGGGCTCTTCACGGTCTGACGGTTCCTGCAGCAGCTCTGGCCTCGTCCTGGGGTTTCTTGCGTCGGTTGGGTGGGTGAGAGAGGAGAAGGCGACTAGGAGTCAGGACTCTGAAGCAAGCTGGTGGTGGGAGCGAGCGAGTGAGGCCATGAGGAGGCCATGAGGAAGCAACTGAGCAAGTGAGCTAGTGGAGGGCAGCTGCTAGCTCTTGGTCTCGGGTTGGGTCCTTCCAAACTTTTCCATTTCCGGTAAAAAAGAATTGGCGTGGCATGGAAGGACCAGAGAAATTTATTGGGGGAGATCATAGAAGTTGCAGGGGAGAGTGACTGTCTGAGGAGGTGGGGGAGATGCAGATGCCAACAAATCTGAGGATGGTGATGCTTGCTGCAGTCAATTTGGCAGTGAAAATACTGGGGCTGATGGATGCGAGTTTGACTGGGAACTGACCAGGCTTTTGTTTTTAAGAGTATCTCCGACTATAACACCCAAAATATAAGATCTATTTGATTTTTGGCGGCGCTATAGTCGAAGGGTTCAATACCCATTCGGTATCTTGTCCAACAACAGGACCTAAAAAAAATTATTTCTGTAAATACGTTTTCAAGAGAGATGATACTCATATTTGGACTGTGTCTATCAGGTAACTCAAAATAGGTCTCCCGTATAGATAATCTGTTGAAGGCTAATTTTTTTTCTCTGTTACCCATTTTGGATTTGGGTGTCCATATAAGTCATTTATTGGAGACAGTCTTAGTACTAGCAAATTGAGTTTAACCAGTGCTGGAATTTTACGTCAAATTTTTAGTCATATACTCCCTCCGTTCCATTAAAAGTGTCGTTTTTTTTATTTTTAGACTTCGTGTTTGACCGTTCGTCTTATTCAAAAATTTTATGTAAATAATAAAATAAATAAATCATTATTAAAGTATCTCTAATGGTAAAATAAGTCATAACAAAATAAATAATATATAAATGTAAACATTGACTTTTTTTCAGCAAGAAAATGGCACATGAATGAAGTAGGAAAAGGACTTTTCTGGTGTATCTAAATGATGGTGGTTTAGCCTTGTTATTTCTTTTAACAAATAATAAAAAAGAATGATTTAGTTTTGTGCACAGGTGCTGCCCTCCAATGAAAAGACTGCATAGCTGGCATTTGTTGCTGTCGCTCAAGGACTTTCAGCTAACTGCGACTTCAGTTGTAGTACAACGGCCAAGCACAAACAAGCACATGGTTCTTTCTCCGTACCAGAAAAATGTCGACAAAAAGCCTGCATGTGCCACAGAGCTTTCGGTAGAACAATACAAGGAGTCAAGGAGCATGCAGGCGGCCACTTTGTCAGAAGCAGCATCTCTCTTAACAATGTGGGGTACAGTAACACAAGCTTCATGTAGTAGTAGTACTATAAAAATATCTGAATCAGTACTGTACAACATCATGCCATATTTCCCCAGTTCAGTTCTGATGCCCTGCACATATTGGACCATGGTTAAATGACAATTACTTTGTGCTGTATCAGTCTTCTTCATCATCATTCATCCATATGTTCTTTCGATCTTTCCAACAGCCGTAGGAAAATCTTTGATTATGTTTCTTTGTATGTAGGCGTATCTACTAATCAGCCTGCAACAAGAAAAACTCGATGAAGCAATTCGGGAAGCAAGAGAGAGGCACAAAACAGAGACATTCACATGCCTTTGCCCAAACGAATAGCAACAGGAAACAAGTGGTGGTATCTTCAACAAATTACTTATGTCATCTCTAATACCAAAAAAACTGTTACGGCGTCATGAGATAGAGGACAAGTGATATGTTGGAGATCGCTCTTAAAAAAGGGCGGCACTCAAAAGGCCCACCGGGGATAGGTGTTCTGTTTATGCTCATCATGCTACTGTCATTCGTTGACCGGGTCAAATGGGCCACACATCAACAATTCAAGTTCGCATATGCTACTGTAAAGTGCTCATGTGAGCTGTGCCGTGAGAAGTAGAAACATCATTATTCTACGGGGCTCGCAGCTGGACTCAGCATGTGAGGGCGATAAAAATTTAACCTTGATGGTCGATACATTTTTGTCGGTGAAAAGCTCCAACATAAAGTACTTGATGCAGTTTCAGTGGCCATTAGCCAAGTTTAGAATGATATATCTAGAATGCAGTGGCGTTATCAGTGGAGATTCGATCTAACTTACCAGGACATATCTGCCACTCAAATTCCAACAGCGTCAAGGAGCTCCGAATGCTGCGACACCGGAACCAGCGTGTTCGCGACGATTGCGCCGCTGGCCGCGACCGCCGGCACTCCGATCCCTGGAAAAGTCGAGTCACCGCAGCAGAAGAGCTGGGGAATTGGTGTTGCTTGCCCAGGGAAAGTGGCTTCTCCAGCTTTTATGGCTGGACCATAGGTTCCCCTATTCCTTCGGAGAAATCTCCTGTGTGTCAGTGGTGTCCCGACCAATTTCACGTCGCATTTTTCACGGCTAAATTTTGGGCCAAGGGCAAGCTCCACAGCTTTCCACATCACCTGAAAAGTTTGCATGGGAATGTCAGTCACAGTCAAGACAACAAAGTTATTACTTCTTACGGACACTCGATAGCGGTCTTCTTTTTGAAAAACGAGAGTCATTATGATGATTTCTGTGCCAACTTTGGGGCATTTCTCTCTTTTGACTATTCCATCTCTTTTGATATCAGATCTTGCTTAGACGATGCAAATGAGCACGTGCACTTAAGATGCACTTAAGAACTGGACCAATGAGGGTGAACAGATGAGACTTCCAAGAATATATTTAAACTATCCATTTAACTGCTACTATAGGTACTAATAGTGGCAAAGAATCAAAATTGCATCCCTCGTACCTCAGAACGTTCTTCCTTCAATCTTCGATATTCTGCACTTTTCCTGTCCAGTCCCTCCCACAAACTGAAAGGTTCTGTCCCTGGAGTATATGCATGAAGAATGTGCTTTCCAGGTGGTGCCAGGTCCTTACTAAGAACACTAGGAACAGATATCAACACAACATTTTGTTCACCATCAACTCCTTTGTTCCAATCATCAACCACAATGTGATGGATCCCAAGGTCCTCTCTAGCATTCTGATTCAGTAATGTCCAAGGGTTATGGTGAGAGACAGATCACCTATGAGGAAACACGCATCTTTGTTAAAATGATTTGCTAGATTTCACTTCGGACGAAGCATACCTCTGCATCAAAACCAAGGTGGAGATGCATAAACGATTCACATTGTGGAGTTGCTTTCACTCTATCTTCATATGTTTTTGGGACAACATTTGGTGGTAGCAGATCCAAAGTATCCCACATAGATGCATTGCTAACAACCGCTTTCTTTGCACGGACAACCTGCAAAAGGACATAGTTCCCGACAAGATTTCAACAGCTATATCTTTCTTCAAACCATAGGTTGGATGATAGCAGTCACTGAATGAAAAGTTTGTCTAGTGGCTTAGACTGACATGTGGCACAATCAAGCCACTCAAAAACAGATTGCATAAGACAACATGGTGGTAATTTTTTGCGATCTTGGCCTACATGGTCTGCCACTAATTTAAAGGCATGGAGAAAGGCCGAAACTAACTATGATATGCAGTACTGAGGATAACACTTAATTTGCTTTTCACATAGACAAAGGCTATTAATATTGATCACAGTGCATTCCGATCGAAGGCCTTTTATCTTCGATAAAGGAAAAAAATATTGTGAAACGAAACATTAAAACAAAATCATTGTCTATGATAGGCACATGACATCTAAATCAAAGCCATGCTAGTTGTGGCTGTTATTGGCTTTGTGTTCGTGACATATCACTCATTTCCCCACATGTCTCTCTGTCTTCTTTTGGTTCTGAAGGGGCAATATTTTATTTTGCCTGCCAATAAAATATCTTCTAGAGCTTACTTGTCCACTTTGTAGCTTGACACCAACTGCTCGACCATTTTCGATTAAGATCTTTTCAACATGAGAACGAAGAGCAAGTCTGCCACCAAATTTTTCAATACCACTCACGAGGGCATCTATGATTGCTCCAGTTCCACCCAGAGGGTACTCAAGCAAGCATCCTGGTTTGTACCATTCTGCAAACATATAAACCTGAGGGTGTAGTTAGAACAACTAATCTATAATCAAAAGAACACCTCAAAACCTCATCTTTGCACATTTTAAATTATCCAAGCAATTTTGAATGTTCGCGACAGGAGGATCGCCAAGAAAATATGAAGATGTAAAGAAAGATGGACGTTATGGAACAAACAGAAAACAATATGTCAATATCCATCTGATGATTCATCTAACAGTTATTGCTATTCATCACTAGAAAAGCATGCTGCCACCGTACATAGTTCAGTATTAGCACAAATACAATCGCTACTGTGGCCATTGCATTTGCTTGGCTTAGAAGCAGATGGTAGTCACTTGCTATACGTCCTGAAATACAGCACCTGGTACATAAATCCTAGGTACGGATATGTTACCATAAAATTGTCACAAGTTTAGATGAATCAGGTGACATAAAAAGCCAATAAGAATAAATTCTTGCCAACACCAGCATATCTATTTAAATGAAATGAAGGGGCAGTATTACAACAATACTCCTATGTTCCCTATCTCCTTTGGCCCTCGCCACCAGAATCTATGCACTGACAGTAGTAGTCACACAGATTCGGAAATAGATTATTACATCTGTCCGATTGATAGGACACAAACTTGTTTAAAACAAACACATAATGCAAGTTTTCGTTAATGCATTTCATGCTCATGCATAAGATCTATTAGTTCTGGATAGTGTCACATCAGGAAAATCCAAATGCACTGCACATTCATTTTGTGTAGTAATGAGGATGCCTCAACCTTAGATTCCCAGATACAAGCAAGGCAACAAATACTGAATTTTCTCACATTCTACAATGCACAATTTTCATCATGTGCTAAAGTTTGGGAAAGCACTTAAGCGGAAGTTTTTGCTGTTGGAACTTAGATTACCATTTCTGCAGAAAGAGCACCATCAGATTTAACTCCAGCAAGTAGAAAGCACAGGAGATCGATCCAATTACGAACAAAGGGATTTTTCAGCCCCAGTGAATCAACAACTTCTTTGAATGGACGTAACAGTTTTGTAGCGCCCAGAGCTCCTTGGGGTCCCATTTGTATGAATGATTTCAACAACGAAGGAGCATATCTACCGGCAGCTGTAGATAGAATGCCCAAATCGCCTCGAATGGAAAGCGGAGGCAAAGCCATTGCAGCTGCAGACATAGGAATAACTGCATCCTGAGATTGTTTTCAGTATGGTATTAGCACATGCTTTAAGGGAATATAAGAGCATCCTAAGTTACAAACTTTGTGTGATATAGTGCATGTGAGTGCTAACACATGAGGATAACACCTAGTCACCATGCATTGTTCAGTAGTTCAAATTGTTCATCTACATCTAGCAGAGCCTTTACTAAACCCAAGAATCTAAATATGAAGAGAACTCACAAGAAGTTTTTTCCACTCCTGGACAGCGTCAACACCAACAAACATCTCAAGGTCCTGCAGGCATTACAAGTCACAGGATCCAATCAAGAGTGGGCATCCCAACATAAACAAAATGCTGACAACAGATATTGTTAAATGTGAAAGACCATTGCTACATTTAATAATCTGTGCTGGTCACCTCAGAAAATCTTAGCCAACTCCCCCCCCCCCCCCCCCCCCCCCCCACCCCCACCAACGATTCAGGGTGGACTACTTTACCCCCCAAACTATAAAACCGGATTTTCTCCCCCTTGAACTTTCCAAAACCAGTCAAATAACCCCCCCCCCCCCCCCTCCAAGCGGTTTTAGACGGTGGTTTTGTCTTATTTATTTATTTATTTATTTCCGCTGAATCTTTGAAAAAATCATAGTAAATCACAGAAAAATCATAAAATGAAAAATCCAATTTTGTTGGACTCCACATGAGTAGATCTACACAGTGAACATATAATATGGTATGCTTTAATACAAAGTTTTTGCTGTAGCTTTAGATCTATGTTTTTATGTAATTAATTGGAATAATTCATAGCTGCAGCTTCTATGGTCCAATTGTGGTGAAATTTTTATAATGGACTAATTATTGTATGCTTGCACTGTAGTAAAAATTTTATACTCATTAGATCATGTATAACTTAGTTATAGATTTATTTAGGTTTATGCTTGTTAAATCTATGCTTTATCTATAACTAAGTTATACATGATCCAATGAGTATAAATTTTTTACTACAGTTCAAGCATACAATAATTAGCTCACCATAAAAATTTCACCACAATTGGACCATAGAAGCTGCATCGATGAATTATTCCAATTAATTACAGAAAATCATAGATCTAAAGCAACAATAAAAACTTTGTTCTAAAGCATACCATATTATATGTTTACTGTGTAGATCAACTCATGTAAAGTGCAACAAAATTGGATTTTTTATTTTATGATTTTTCTGTGATTTACTATGATTTTTGAAATATTTAGCGGAAATAAATAAAAAAGAAAAGGACAAAACCGCCGTCACTGTAGCAAAACCACCGTCTAAAACCGTCTGAGGGTGTTATTTGACCGGTTTTGGAAAGTTCAGGTGGTAGAAAATCCAGTTTTATAGTTTGGGGGGTGAAGTAGTCCACCCTGAATAGTTGAGAGGGGGTTATGTAGACTTTTTCCTGCGACATAAATCTCCCGTCCCTCTTTCAATCACCACAACTAAGTGTGCACTGTGGAGCATACAACATCGCAGGGTAATAGGGTTTTGTCCAGTATTGAAATGGTCATAAATTGAGCCATGTCTGTCTATCATCCATAAACAACTCTTCTTTGGTTTTTCATTATTGTCATTATAAGCAAAAAAAAAAGATTTTGAGGATACCCAATAGTTACTAATTAGACAATAATCAAACATGCGAATGTGTACTGAACCAATATGTTGAAAATCAAGAAAATGCACAAGATAAAATTGAGACTGTAGTAATGTACCCAGTGGCCTATTCAAGAAATATTACCTTGAGGAATTCGGTTGGCCCTATCCGTGAGAGGAATTGTCCTTCAGGTACATAAACCATCCAAGAGTCATAAGACGCGCAAGGGACTGATTGGCCTAACGCATCAAGGACCTGAGCCAGGCAAAGAAACCAGAACAATTTGAAGCTGTCACATGATCAATATCATTGTCTGCCTCCGTCCATCCAACTACAAAAATGACAAAAGGCTATGCACAATGACGTAGCACTTGAGGTCACCTGAGCAAGTGGATTTGCCTGGGGGCCTCTGGACTGGAATCCGGAGAACAAGGATGGCCCTGAATCGAAGTTGAAGCCCTTGATATCGAACGAGTGCGCGGCGCCGCCCGGGCGGTCATGGCTCTCGAGCACCAGCACGTCCTGGCCGTACCTCGCCAGGAGGCCGGCGCAGCACAGCCCGCCAAGCCCGCTGCCTATCACAACGACGTCCGCCTCCGGCCGCTCCACCGCCCTGGTCGACCGCAGACCAATCAAACCAACGCAACAACGGCGAGGCGATGAGGAGGCGAAGTCTGAAATCCGAATGGTCAGTTTGGTTGCTGTGTTGCGGTCCGTACCCGGAAATCCCGCGGTTCTGGCCCTCGGGGAACGCGGGGTCGGCGGGGCGCTCGTCCGCAGCCACCGCGCGGCAGCGCGCCCTTGGAGCGGCAGCGGCGTTTGCCGAGCGCGCACGCAGACGCGGACGCGGCGAAGGGGCGGCAGCGTGGCCGCCGTGCGGAGGCCGCAGCGCGCGGGAGGCCAATGCCGAGGCGGCCATCTCGGAGTCGCAGAAGCGGAGGGCGACGGCGTCCGGCGAGGCGAAGGCGCTGGGAGACGACGAGAAGCGTGAGGACAGAGGAAGGCGAGGGAGTAGAGCGAGTGAGGCCGCGGCTGGGGACACGTGGCGCCTCGCCGGCCGTTCTCCGTTCGCGGCGGCCGTTGCCTCGTCCAGGCCGGAGCGATGCCACCGCGCCGTGGATCAAAGCCACATGTGCCCATAGAACCTGGGCTTTAGGCCCATATACTAAGAAATTCAGCCCGATGTGTCGATCCGGCCCATTAAACATTTATACTGGGCTCGTCTCGCCGTCGCCGTCGAGGCGAGCTCCGTGGAAGCTTTGCTGCAAGGCCTAGGGCCGTTGGAGGCGGCGGCGGACCGGCAGCTCTCTTCTCGGCTTTGCTTGGGCGGCCGCCTCGTCGCGCACCTGCTGGTGGGCAGTGGCCAGCGGCAGGGGCAGCGCCGCCGCAGCCAGGGGCGTCGTCACGCTCGCACCCACTGAGGCCGGCGGCGGCGGCTCCGCGGCTCGAGGTCGGCGCGTCAGTGCGGCACCGAGCCACCGTCCCACCGAGGAGGCTGGAGCACCGTGCACCGAACAGCGAACAACGGAAGAGGAGCAGCCGAGCAGGTTTGAATACTCTGAGTCTCTGATCGATTGCAGCACCAACTATGAATCAGTTCAGTATTCAATTGGCTTCCCATTTACTGATATTCGATCAGTATTTGATTTTTTTGAAACCCCTTCAATATTGAGAATAAGGGCAAAGTAAGAGAAAGACTAACTCAGGAATATACGGGTAGAGACAGACAGAACTTCCAACATCTTTTCACTGAAAACTGAATCTTGATCACCAAGATGGCGATGACAACTATTGTTGTTATTGTGAGACAGTGGAGAGCTTGATTGAGTGGTCTGAATAGTTCAGAGATTAAGTGTTGGACTGGAGGTGCACGCCTCCACGCTTACTTTAAATGGTTTGAAGCAAGAGACATAATGACACAATAGCCAGTCTGTCATCCAGTGGTGAAAATAATCAGAAAGGCCAAGCTTTGATTCGTTGAACAAGGGAACAAGGCCATCAGCAACGACTAACGATTATTAATCCATGCAATCTGCTACGCACTTAAGAAATCATCAGAATAATACATACTCAATCCTGCTGATTAAATTAGAGATCAAGATCGTATCAATAACATTGATTAGAATTGCTACCCGCAACCACCAGTTTCACTGTGAGTCCATTTGTGCTCACAGTTGCATCTGCTATATATTATGTGTTATATCTGCTATATATTATGCAATTATAATTGTGTGGTAGTATATACGCCAAATACTAAACTTTAGGTTGTTACTTTTTTTTAACCCCCTTCATACCTTTTAATACCCAACCTCAAAATACTGGACCCACCACTATTGCAGGCAGGGGAGAGGTTCCAGCTATGCTCGCCGCGCAGCCGCCGCCGCCGCCGCCTGAGGTGGCGGGTGAGGATGAGAGCAGTTGCCGCGGTGTCTTCATGGAGTTCATGACCAAGTAATTCATCCTCTCTTATGCGAACGGAATCCGTTTCCTTTTTTGACTGAAATTTGTGTTGACCTGAGCTAAGCTGATTCTTCTATCTGTGGCGACACAGGGTTGCTCGGTTCGAGGAGCTCGCTGATTCTGGGGAGCGATTGCTTGGGAGATTTCGTGAGGAGCTTGGTTAGTTACTCTGATATGCTCTCCTTCCTCTTTTGTTGGCACAACTGATATGCCATGGAGGTTCAGTTTATATTATCCACTGGGACGCAATCTTTAACATTGTGATGGTATTATGTACTGTTCACCGATTAATTTTCTGTAATTGTGTTGACTGAGGCACTGAACAATCTTATTGCAGAGTATTTTCGTAGGCCGCAGATTCCTAAGGAATCAGATGTCATGAAGCAGATACTTAAATCCAACTGCACTGTCAGAATGAGGTCCTATATTGAAGCTGGCTGCAGGCTTCACTGCCAAAACATCTCAAACATAAATCAGCGTATGTTATATATCTTTGTTAGTGAACAACCCTTTTTATTCTTACATGCTAATGGTTGATATGACACGCTTATTTGAATTCGTTCTGTACATGTTTTTTTTCCTGAACGGAAGTAGTACGGACTATGGAAGGTCCTGACTGTAGAGCTTCCTCTTAATTGAGCGGCAGAGCTCCTGCCTTTACTTTAAAAAAAAAATGTGATTTTTGAGCTACTTCTATGTATTCTGCTGTTATTCTTGGATTTCTTGTTGAAGTATGAGTTCTAGACAACATAATTGTTCAATTATAATGATAATTCCATACCCTTTAATCAGTTTGATATTGATTTTTTCTTTTCCTTGTGCCAGTAAGCTCATGCGAAGATAGACTTAAAGATCATATAAAGAAAGGTACTTGATCTTTGTATCTTATATGAGTTTGTTTATCTTTATCCTGTTCAATATTCACAAGCACTTTTTAGTGCTAAGACCTTGCTGCAATTCTTGTGCAAAGTTTATAGACTGCCTGAGTGGCCAGATGCAGTCAGATTGGCGCAGCAAACGTTTGATTGTGATCCAAAGGAATTTATTCTTATGTTGGACAGTGAAACGTTAACTAATGTATAAAGTGACAACCATAATCCTGCATTTTATGTTATGCAATAATGATAGCATACATAGAGTGACCGTATCAATTTGGTCAAGATACCGTTTTTAGAGACCAACCTATTTGTTAAACGGTTACCGAGTTTGAAGCCTTACACTTGTCATGTTTTGGTCTTTACATGGCTGTTTGGCTCTACGTTTGGCCACAAGTCCCTCCTACCCCTCCCTCCTTAAGAATAGGAAGAAGGGCTGCCTATCTTTCCATTAGTAGACAGAGGGAAAACGTTTGACCAAGATACATGCATCATTGCGATTTTTGTCCTTGGTTCATATTTTAAAGTTGGAGCTATGGGTTTATAATATCACCTTTTTACATGTTTGTGAAACTCTTTGGCTCTAATTGACCTTGTGTTCCTTTTATTTTCTCCTAGTTAAGACTTTGCTTGAAGAGCTGGAATGTCTAGTCGAGAATGTCTATGGCATCACACTAATAGCCAGTTTAAGTGCTCTGGAAGTTTCAGACAGTCAGTGCCTTGACAACATGCTAAGTACCGATTGCTGCTCCATGGAGGTAGAGTTTTCTGTTTCCATATTCCTTTTTCTAGTACTTTCAGTGTTCTGTTCATCAGAGAAAAAACTTGCTGTCTGCAATGATGAAGTGAAATGGAAAATGGGTGACAGGGTGTTTCTACACAAGAGGAGGATAAAAGTGCAGATAAAAGTGCAGATCAGTTGGACACGGATGTATCGTTCGTTACGGTGATGGTCATGGTTCGCAACATGCTGAAGCTTGACTACATGATGCAGGTAAATTAAACCACATCCATGTGCCAGCCAGAATGTGCATTTGCTATCGCACTTTACATTTTGTGGCATCCCAACTCTATTTCTTTCGCCCTCTTGATTAATGAAGGCTGCCGTTCTCTTCTACAGGAAAAGATTGTCAGTGCATTGTCCTTGAAAACACCTTCATCAGAGCTCGAGGGATACTGCCTCATGTTGAATTTACAGCCATACATCGATGACGATGTGATGCGTCTTGCGTGGAAAATGTGTCCCTGAAACTTTGGCGTTCGCGATGGTAGCAAGGGCAAGGGGGTGGATCAAGCAGGAAGTTGTTGCGCAAGACTCAAACGCGATCCTATGAACAGCTGGGCATTGGGTGCTTGGAGTTGTTTCTGCTGGGATGGATCATGGATGTCTGGTCTGTTCATGTGTTTGTAGAAGATAAGAGATTATTCAGCGTGATGTATGCGTGTGTGTGTTCATGATCATGATTGTGTACTGGAGAAACCCATAGTTTGTCAAATTGGGCCCCTTTTTGATTTTTTTTTTCCAGAGAAAGATCCCAAAACTGCTTCTGTGTCACAGTGCTGCCGCTGCCTTTTTTTTTTCTTTCTTCTCTTCCCTGTCGTTTTCCGAAACCCTGTCGTTTCCTTTTAATTTCTGCATCATCAAGAATTCGCCGGATTCTTTGCTGCCAACTCTGTCGTTCGAAGCGAAGAAATCGTCGCGTGGATCCTCCAGTTTGGGTCAACACTGTGTACTAGAACAGGCTGGAAGTGGAATCCAACCCGGGGTGCCCGCGCACAGCACACGGCACCGGGCTCGTCCTTGTAGGCTTGTCTGCCAGATCGGCCGACGCAAGCGCGGGCGCCGGCGTTGCCTTGCGATGGAGAGCCCCACGTCGACGGCGTCGCGCCCCGACTTCTACGACTTCCTCGACCGCATGCGCCGCCCCGCCGCCGCCGACCTCTTCCGCTCCATCAAGAGGTCAGTCAACCCTCCCGCCCCGTGCTCCGGCTTGGACACGCAGGCACGCCCCCCGAAAAATCGTAGCTTGAATCAATCGGTCAATCTAGATTGATTGCTAGATGTAGATAGAGTGAGTAGAAGACACCTGCTTCCTATGGATTTCTCTGACCTGCGGTTAGCTTGGCGCCGGCAGCTTCCTCGTCTCCTTCTCCTTCCTCGAGTCCAATGCCGAGGAGGACGGCAGCAAGGTCCAGGCCTTCCTCGCGGAGATGGAGAGCGCCATCAGGGACCATCCACTCTGGACCAACGCCACCAGCCAGGAGATCGACCACGCCCTCGAGGTGAAGAAGCCCTGCCCCACTGATCCTTGTTTTTCACCTTCATTGACAAATTTGGGTTCCAGACGCCCTGATGAGTTTTTTTGTGGGCTAGGGCCTGGAGAAGTACGTCATGACCAAATTGTTCGACCGCACGTTTGGGACCTCCACTGAGGATGCCGTTACCGACATGGAGATCTCGGAGAAGATTGGTCTCTTGCAGCAGTTTGTTATGCCTCATCACTTGGATATACCCAAGGTCCTGCATAACGAGGCATCGTGGCTGGTAATTCATTCTGAGCTTCAAGCATTCACAATGCGATTTCAGTCCGTGATGGTTGTCATAAGTTGCAAGGATGGGAGTAATCAATGTATGCCATATTTTAATAGCTTTATTTATCAGTACATGTTTGATCGAAATGAAGCCCCAAGATAGTATTACTTGGATACATTTGCTAGCTTCATCAATATTGAAAAGGGTGTCAATTGTCAAGTATTCAGCTCTATTTTTTTCTGTTATCAATTATGTCCTAGTTGTACTGTGTATTCAAGAAGTTGCTGGTTTTAATCATGTAATATCCATAATTTTAAATTATCCAAATTCCCATGAAAGAAATCATTCCAGTGATACAGCCAAAGCTCATGCTAACCATGACCATACTTTTTCTGCACATGCCACTCTAGCTTGCAGTGAAAGAGTTGCAGAAGATTAATTCCTTCAAAGCACCACGCGAGAAGCTTCTATGCATCATGAGCTGTTGTCAAGTCATCAATAACTTGCTTCTGAACATATCAATGTCAAATGATCGAACATTGTCTGGGGCTGATGAATTCCTTCCTATTCTTATCTATATTACTATCAAGGCAAGCAACTCCTGGCAACTGTTTATTCTTGCTATTTCTTCTTACTGATTGAGTACAACTGAGAAGCTTTCTGAAAAATTGATGTAGGCCAATCCTCCTCAGCTGCACTCCAATCTGAAGTTTATTCAGCTCTTTAGAAAAGAAACAAAGCTAATTTCAGAAGTCGAATATTATCTGACAAACCTCATTTCAGCAAAGATGTTTATAATAGATGTCAATGCTCGCTCACTATCGATGGAGGAAAGCGAGTTTCAGAATCATATGGAATCGGCAAGACTAGCTACTCAAGTGTCTGTTGCTAGCCCAAGTAGCTCACAGGGGCTCCCCACATCTGCAAGGGCAAATCAGGAGGAAATTGATATGGCAGGTTTGCTTACTATATTAGTCAATTTATCCAAAGAAGTTTGCTTGACCATGGGTTTGCATTCCAGTTTTCTCTCACAAAACGGTTCATTTTTTCCATCAAACAAAATGTGGTTTTTTTGTTCAAAGAAAAACATAATGTGGTTTTTATTGTGATCTTGTCCAAGAACCATTTTACCTATCAAATAAAATAAAGTGGTTAGCTCTTGTAGATTTTTTCCTTTAAATGGTTGTTATGCGTTCCAAGCAATTTTTTGGGTTTCAATCCAGTGCTTAATATTATTGAATAATCATAATATTCAAAGTGATACATGTGACAGGTCCCAGATTCCCTTTCATGGATTCAGAAACTGAAAGCTTGACTCCAGGGGAAGTCAAGCAGCTGCATGATCTGTATAGGCAAGTTGTCACAAGATATACACTGCTGTCTAAAGCTTTAAGAAAGTTATCCATAGATGAGGATCAGCTCATTAATTCAGTGCATGACTCATGAGGTGATGTGAAGATGCTGGTGGTATCAATCATAAGCAGCCTCCATATCCACATTACTCTTGTGCATGTACAGCGGAGTAAAAACAAGTGAAATCTTGTTTCCATTAGTTGCAGCCTCGTAGGAAAAGAACGAGGTCTTTAGAGTCAATGCATGTCACTAATGCTCCAGCAAGTCCAATGCAATACAGGTATGATCATATAATCTTTTGCATGGATGTCTGCCTTTTCAGTGACCTAAAGAACAGTTCTCTCAGCAATCTCACTGTAGTTCTGATGCTTTCTTGTATGTTCCTCTGTTGGCGCAGGGCACAGCAGCTGTGAGTTGAGCATTACGCATGGGAAGTGCTGCTTTTGCTAATCTTATTCCTGATAGCCTTGGTTCACTACAGTTGTAGCATTGTGGTGCCTGAGCATGGTTACTTCATGACTTATACTTGGGTTGGGGGTCCTTTATTCACCCGAATGGATCTTCCGAAATCAGTGCTGAAGGAACTGAAAATTGGCGCACATGACATTGCCTGAGTTATTGACTTGTAAACTGTGTTCGATCTGCCACCGGATGTCTCACAGTTTTGGCGTCGATGGGCTTGCTGCAATGGAGAATATGAATTCTAACCTGGAATGTAGGCCAGAAAATCACTACTGGGGCAGGCAGGGATAAAGATGGAGTAACATAGGCTAGGAAAATTCTAAAGCTCGACATACTAAACAACGACGTATGTTTGTTGATTCCAAATGTTGAGCCTTGAGGTTTGAGAGTTGTAGTGTTGGGGAAAATGTAAGCGTGTAACACTATTTCTTTTCTCTCTTTTTTTGATAATAAGGAACAAAATGTATAAACAGAAGATAGACTATCTAGAACAGGGCAGGAGTCTCTGTGAAACTTTACAGAAGATAGACTATTGAGGAGACTGATGTTCTCCAACTTTAGGAGAGTGATGTTGTTGGGATCGCTGCTACTCCCTCTGAGATAGTAATTGTGGAATGTAGGCGGGCGAGGTTTGGGTTCACGGCGGCGGTGTGGGTGCGACGCCGTCCTGGCGGCCGGCGTCGAACACAGGCGAGAGAGACCACGGGGGCACAAGGGGAGCAGGAGAGATTAACTCAATCTCCAGCTATCTTCTCATTAAGCAAGTTGTCGGGTATCGATATTAGGGATACCCAAAGCAAGGAAGTTAGCGTCCACGCTGACTTCCCCGGATGGCTCGAGACGCAGTTTCTGTCTCGCCCGACCCCAAGGACACGGGCTCCGCCTCGCCCGACCTCGAGGCCGCGGGCTCCGTTTCGCCCGACCTTAAGGCCGCGGGCTTCGTCTCGCCCGACCCCTTGGACGCGGGCTCCATCTCGCTCGACCTCGAGGCCGCGGGCTCCGTCTCACCCGACCTCGAGGCCGCGGGCTCTGTCTCGTCCGACCCCTTGGGTGTGGGCTCCGTCTCGCCCGACCCCAAGGACGCGGTTTTCGTCTCGTCCGACGGGGACCCATACCGCCGCCAACCATTATAGGTCCAAGCTTATGGGCCTGAGTCAAAACTCTGACGCTAGAGAAGAGGCTGGCACGCCTCGATGTAACCTGTGGCCATGATGGGCCATACCTAGGGATTCACATCAAGAACAGTGTCGGATGTGCTGGTGTTGTTCTGTTTAATCCTCGTACGAACGCTGACAGGCGTAGCAGTTCACCACGACGTCCGCCGGGATGGAGTGGAACACCATGATTGGCTGATGACGCCTGCGGGGCGCCAGTGATGAACAGGGCCATGACATGGAGCCGTCCCTGTTGACATCTACAGGATCAGCGGGACTCGCATGAAGGGGAAGAAGGACCCAGCAACCCTGGAAGCCTTCTTCTCTCTCTTGTTCTTCTCCTTTTTCTCCTCTGTAACCCGCGCTTTCCCTTCGCCTATAAAAGAGGAAGCAGAGCACCCCACACGGGAGATGAAAAAAAATAGAAGAGCACAACACAAGCACACGGCTGAGGGGCACTCAAGCTCTCAGCACCCGTTCACTCCTTCCACCAGAGACTTGGGATCCTTCCCCTCTCTCGCCTCTTTGTAACCCCTACTGCAAACCAAGTACCGGTAACACGAGCAGTAGCGAACTAGACGTAGGGATGTTCCGTCCGAACCAATATAAACCCTTGTATCCTTCGAGCACACCATCCGAACTAGATGCGCAAATACAAATTTACTCGTCGGTGGTCCGAAAACACTGATAGTTGGCGCGCCAGGTAGGGGCTTTTTGCGCGTCTCGACGTCCATATCTGGCCTTGGATGGCTAGTCACGGTGCCAGCTGGGTCCCGAGCGCGCACATGCGCTTCGGGAACCTGGACTTCATCATTACGATGGAGGGAGAATTGGAGCAGGTTCCCGCCGCCATCCAACCTCTCTACTCCACCGTCCTTGATGCGATCGCCGAGGCGCTTGAGGAGCTGCAGTTACATGCACCGGAGGCCTGCGCCCCCGAGAGCGACCAGCTCCTCGGCTTCGATTACCGAAGGCTAGAGCGCCAGCTCGGCGCCTTCCTAGGACCCCGACCGTCCTAGGAGGACCTACGCCGCCTCACCTTCTAGTTCACCAACGTCATGACGTAGCTTGCCGGAGGAGAGCCGCTCTCCCTGAAATACCTCATCCGGAGCGCCCCGACAGCGCTCCCGTTCGGTCTGCGCAACGCCGCAGAGACCATTGGCCACCTTGTGGCGCAGTGCACACCTTCAAACCCTACGAACGACAAGTTCGTGGGGATGACCGAATACGTCATGGAATCTTTCCATGACCTTCTCACGGGAGAATCGGAGTCGCCCTCTGACTCTAACTCATGCAAGGGGAGCCATCACCCCTCACAAGAATGTTTCATGGCAGGTACCCCCGAGGGATACGTTGAAAGCATCCGTGAGGGAGGGCTACCGCAATAGATGACCTCAATGACAAGGTCGAGGGGGATGTAGGGGCCCCACATCGCCTGCGGGTAGAGCAGCTGAGGGCGCGACACTAAGAGCTCGAAGAAGCACGACTCCAGCTCGAGCAGGAACGCACGAAGCTCGAGCGAGAGATCGAGCACCACGGAGATGATGGACGTGAACCAGAGGATCATCGAGGATGACGAAGCCCTCCCACACTTTACCCGGGCAAGGCAGAACATCGCTGCCATGGCGGCCTTGCTCCGGGGGCTTTCGGGGCTTGCGACGCCTGAGGATCATCGGGCCCATCGCAAGATTCGCACGCTACTCGAGCGCGTGGTGGCGTAGCAGGCCGAGAGCTCGCTGTCCCAACGACGTGAGCTCGACGCCAGCCAGCGCGTGTCCTCAAAGCGACCAAATAGGGACATGTCAATCCACCAGGCGCAACGAGGCGGCACGCCGTGCGTCGTGGCCCCAGTGCATGAGCATCTCGGCATCCACCATGACGCGCGTGACACCCTAGATGCCCGTAGGCGTGCCCATGGCAATAAGAGGGAGGAGGCTAGCCGTGGCTACCACCCTCATCATGGCGGACGCTACGACAGCGGCGAGGACCGAAGCCCGAGCCCTGACTTGCTGGGACCTCAGGCCTTTGGCCAACACATCCTCAACGTCGTCTTCTCACCGTGGTACCGACCGCCGACCAACATCCTGAAATACTCTGGGGAAACAAACCCCGAACTATGGCTCAAGGATTATCGGCTTGCTTGCCAAGCCGGTGGAGCGGATAGTGATAATTTCATTATCCGCAACCTTCCATTGTTCCTAGCCAATTCAGCGCGAATGTGGTTGGAACACCTTCCGCCCAACCGAATCCAAAGTTGGGCGGACCTAAAAGAAATCTTCGTGGAAAACTTTCAGGGCACATACGCACGTCCTGGGAACCCAAGGGATCTCAAAAACTGTCGATAGAATTCCGAGAAACCCTTCGTGGGTACATTCGGCGCTTCTCTCGGTAGTGCAACGAGCTGTCCGACGTCGCCGACGTCGACGTCATAGGAGTTTTTCCTGTCCGAGACCACCTGTGAGTCCCTAGTTCACAAGCTAGGACATTGAAAGGTCCTTGTTTGGTATTGGTAATTGAGTGACAACCCTAGGTGGACTAATTATGTTTATGTGAGATACACAGGTGATTAGTCCATAGGTACATGTGTGTGAGCAACATATGCCATGGAGATGGAAATGGCTCGGAGATGTTGCAAAGCTCACACATGTGATGATGAAGGAGCTCATTGCACATGAGACATGACATTGAGTCATGTGATTAAGGTAGAGAAGATCAAGACATGACTTGGCTTGATGGACCGGCTGCAAGTGCGAAGGGCAAGTTGAGTGATAACTTGGCACCGATGGACCGAGGCAATGGTGAAGAGCAAGTGAGGTCAAGATCGATGAACCAATACGGTCACGTGATGATATGAAGTGGATCATATCATTTGGTGATTGGTTGGTGCATGTGTTGCATCAACAATGGAGGAGTTGGAATAGAATGTGCAAGGCAAAGGTATAACCTAGGGCATTTCATTTCACCGGTCATAGGTGTGTAGACAAGTTGATGACCGGATTTAGGATATATGGCCATACTATCAAGAGGGACAAACTTGTTTGCATATTGTCATCTAGTGCCACTCGAGTGATCTAACTTTGCATCGTTGCTAGGATCAAGTGGTGTGGCAAGTTGAGTGGCTAATCCTTTGAAAAATGGTTGTGAAAAGCTAACATACATACACATGGTGGTGTACACTTGGTGGTGTTGGCACATTTGCAAAGGAGAAGAAGTTGGAGTTGATGCGGATCAACTCGGTGAAGAAACGGAGGCAAGAAGGTGTCACTGTAAGTGACCGAACGCTGGCCTCGACAGGACCGGTGCGTTTGGTCAGTAGAAGCAGTTGGGCATGGTCTCGGTCAAGTGACCGGACGCTGCACAGTAAAAGTGACCGAACGCGTAGGGCCTACGTCCGGTCACTGGTGACGTACAGTGACATAGGCGGCGCTGGAGTTGGCGCGTGGGTGTAGAGCTAATCGGACGCTAGTCTGCATCCGATCATGCAGGAGTGGACGCGTCCGGTCGCAAAATAGAGGCTCGAGGAGCTCTCTAGAAATGACTGGACTCATGCGGTGGCGCGTCCGGTCTTGGCGTAGAGGTGCGTCTGGTCATAACTTAATCATTGGCGCGTGAAGTTACCATTGAGATCAGGCGGCTTCGGTTGAACGCGGAGCGACATGTGGATGGCGTAGCGTGACTAGACGCTGGCAGGGTGCGTCCAGTCAATCTGACCAGCACGTCCGGTCGTCCCTAAGTTTGCCCAGTGAAGGGGTAACGACTATTTGAGCCCGTGGGGCTATAAATAGAAGTGTTGGCTGGCCTTTGGCCGATGAGCTGAGTAGAGTGGAGCACACTAGAGCCTTGGTGGCTCATGTGGTAGTGCTTGGGAGCCCTCTAACTCACTTGAGCTTGATAGTGTTCATCCGATCGAGTGAGTGAGCGATTCTAGTGCGATTGCATCGTGAGGTTGCATCGAGTGACACTAGGTGGTCGTCTTGCAAGCTAGTGGTGCTTGTTACTCTTGGAGGTTGCCCCCTCCTAGATGGCTTGGTGGTGGTCTTCGTCGAAGCCTGCAAGAAGCTTATGCGGTGCTCTAGAGAAGAGCTTTGTGAGGGGCATTGTGCTCGCCCCGCGGGAGCCATGAAGAGCAACTCTAGTAGAGCGAGACATGAAGGGCGACAAGTGTGAAAGGGATCATGACACCTAAGAGGGGGAGGGGTGAATTAGGCAACTTAAAACTCTAACTCTAAACTATGACTTCTTTTTCTATCCTTAGCAAAACCTATGCAAAAAGATAAACTATCTAAATGTGCAACTACGGTTTTACTAGTGTGTTGCTATCTCTATCGTAAAAGGAGTTATGCAAACAATGTAAATGCAAAAGCTAAAGAGTAAGGTAGAGATATGCAAACTCCCGTCGACAACTCCGATATTTTTACCGAGGTATCGAGAGGCGCGTAATCTTCCCCCTAGTCCTCGTTGGAGCCCCTCGCAAGGGCCAAGCTCCCGGTCAGGTAATTCCGTGGATAGCCCCGGGCCTTCCCCACGCGCAAGTGGGTCTCCGGTGCGCCTTTTGGCAAGCCTCTCCCGGACCGCTTTCCGTCGTCTTCACTATCAAGCTTCCGGCAAATAATAAAATTTTTAGAATTTAAAAAACTATTTACTTGCTAGGATGCAATGCAAAGGGCAAGGTTATATGATGCTAAAAGATACCACATGTAAACATTTTTGGAAACTTATCTTGCCCTTGCAAATATCCCCATGTGGCATTATGGATTTAATCCTCCCCCTAACTCTATAATCCACTATCCTCGCTTTCTCGGACCATTACCACTTGTAATTTATTATGATCGGGCTTGCTTTTGGTACTACAGATTCTCCCCCTTTGGAATCAAACACCGAAAAGGAAGACATTAGTGGCACAAGGGAGGGTCAAACTTTGTGATCCTTTGTATATGGAGTGGAATAGGTCACAAAATTTGACTCTCACATTACATAGACTAAGCTCCCCCTAAATATATGCATACATATGATGGAGAATGTAGTTTATGCATAATTGACAAATTAATGCTCAAGGGAGTTTAATCTATATAATGCATGGAGAAAGCATATAAATACCAAAGTGAAATTAACATGATGATATCGGTTTAGAAATACCACATGTGGAAACCAATTTGATTTATACCACTTGCAATAGGTGGTGGATATTTGAAGTATGATGCTTAACTCCGGGGACTCCATTTTCCTTGCAATGTGACTACTACACACATGATAAGCTTGAAAGGTGTTAGTCTCAAAGCATTCAACTTGTAGAGTAACCTCCCCCTAAATTTGTCCACACAAGTATGGAATACTTGTAGGAGACATGCACATTGATTTTAGAATAAAAAATACCACTTGAAAGATGACATCACATGAATGTGAGAATCATTTTTGAAAGTGATATTGGGGAGAAATTATCTACAATTTGGACTTTGGCACTTATTTGATGAACAATTGTAAAACAAGCTATGTGCCATGCTCCTAAACAATTTAAACCATGTAGGTTTGCTCCAAGGGTTAAGAGTGAAACTGAGCAAGCCTACCATAAGATATACCTAGTGTATGCAAGACAAAAGATTAAACATGCAAATGCAAACCTAGGCATGAAAATGAACTAGATGCTAATTGAAATTATAAGAAATTAAATCTAGTTACATAACATGGGAAGGGGAATTTGGGTCCATACTATTCACTAACCCACTTGGCAATTACCTTGTCCATAATGATGCACCCATGAAATGCACCCATATTTTGCCAAGTCTCCAAATTCCCCGAAGTCCATCAGACTTCTCACTTCCCTTTTGGAATCCAAACCTTCTTGGTGCTCTTCATGTTGGAAATGATCTCCTTTGGCACCCAAATGCATTTGGCCCCATTGTTGGCTTGCTTGTTCACCTTGATGGCCACCACCTTGTCATTTTTCTTCTTCTTCAAGAGATAAGGTGTGGAGGCCTTTTTGTCCACCTTTTTGGTGTAGGTGTTGGTGAGCTTGCTTGTTTCCTTTTTGTTTTTCTCTTTCTCTTTCTTCTTAGCTCCTCCCCGTTTCTTCACCTTGCACTCATAGGACTTGTGGCCTTCCTTGTGGCACATGTAGCAAACCATGGTTTGTCCTTCATCAAGCTTCTTCACTCCCTTGATGTTGTTATCTTGATGAAGTTGGGCTTGCTCTGTCTTACCTTTCACTTGAGTCAAGTCCTTGGTGAGGCGAGCCACTTCTTGCTTGAGTTGCTCATTCTCCATTGTGACCTCTTGTGTCCATGTTTCTACAACAACTTTCTTAACACAAACTTGGTTGCATAAGGGTGAGTCTAAACATACATCATTACAAGAAGTAGAAGCATCCTGTCGGTGCAAAAAGTGACCAATAAGTAAATATTTGTAGTTTTGTCGTGCATTGTGATCGGGTGTGGCCTAACACTCAATGACGCAGGATTTATACTAGTTCAGGCAACATGCCCTACATTCAGTTTTAGTCGATCAGTGACTTTATTCCTGAGCCCAGGTGCTCAAAGTTTGCTGTGGGGTTACAAACGAGTAGGAATGAGAAGGGGGTGTTAAAGGCCTGGTCGGACTTTGAACTGAAGCGATCGAGAGTGATGGGTGCTCTAACATGCGCTAAGTATTGGAGCGTATGCTCTGTGTAGCTGTTGGGTTCTAGAACTATTGAGCTATTCGAGTGTTCAGGTTGTCTAGAGCCAGAGAAAATGTCCCCCCAAGAGGAGAGAGCGCATCCCCTTTTATAGTTGAAGGGGATGTCCTTACAAGTCAGAGAGAGAGAGAATGGATACGTGTGCTACCTAGTCTTGTTGCCCACGCTTTCAGGTATGAGACGGTCGTTGGCGCCTATAATACTATTTTTGTTAGACGCATGTGGTAGGCTCTACCGTGTTCGCCTGGTACGGCAAACATCAGCGCCTACAATACTATTTATGCTCTGACATGCCTGGAAGGTTGCATAGTGCCCGTCTGGCATGGCCTGGTGGCACCATCCTGAAGGTGCGTAGGGCATGGCTGGGTACGGTCCTCGGTATTGCGGTTGACTTGAGCACCTTACTTTGTCTGCTCTGCCAGATCCCTGGGCCCTCACCGAGCGAGCGTCCCCGGTCGGTCGTTCCCAGTCGGCCCCGACCATATCGGTCGGGAAGAATTGTGAGCAGAGGCCTGGCGTATCCCTGGTGGGAAAAGGAGGTTAGAGTTGGATTGTGTCCCCACCTTGGTCAGGCCTTCCGGTCGGGGATCGGATCATTGCCTTGGCCTATCATTATGTATCTAGGCTGGCCTAAGAGGTGCGCGTTGTCGCAACGCCGTCTGCTGGGCTGAGTTTTTTTGCAGGGAAGCGGGTCTATTGGGGACCCTAGGTTTATGAACCTGACACATCCTTTTTAGGCATGTCAAATATAGAAATTTTCTTTTTAGGTGCCTTGGTGAGGGTTGTACTAACGGCTTCAAGATTAGCAACTTTATTAGTTAGCTCATCACAATGTTTGCACATGATTTCTATTTTAGCAAGCAAACTTTTATAAGAATCTTGTGAGCTAGCTAACTTTTCCTTTAATTTTTCATTTTTATTTACAAGTTGCTCATCATTGATTGTGCAATTATTTGTGTTTGCACTAGTCTCAAGTTGCTCAATTTTAGTAGATAGCTCCATATTAAGATTGGCAAAAGTTTCATATTGTTCAAGCAAAGTAGCATAAGCTTGTTGTGAGCTATCTAGTTTTTCTTTTAATTTTTCAAGCTTCTTTTGTTGACTAGTGCAAACTTTAGCAAATTTAAGATTTTCTTGCACAATTTCATCATAAGAAGGTAGCTCATCATCACTGTCACTATCATTGTCACTATCACTAGGGATATGCTTTTTGTTACCTCATGCCATAAGGCACACACGTGAAGTGCTTGATGATGAGTGCTTGTGCCCGCACCTCTTGTGGTGGTCTTCTTCTTCACTTGAAGAATCGTCCCATGACCTTATTGATGTGAGGGCTTTGTCCTTGCATGCCTTCTTCTTTATTTTGGGTGTGGTCTTGTTTGGACAAACTTCCACAAAGTGCCCCAACTCGCCGCACCCATAGCATCTCTTCTTTCTTTTCTCATTTCTTTGATTGGTGAAGATGAAATCTTGAATTTGGATGGGCACACCCTTGACATTGAGCCTTTGGATCATCTTCACCTTGTTGATAAGTTTGATTGATTCTTCATCAAGGTTGGAGGTAGAGGACGAAGATTGATCATCATCACTTGAATCTTCATCATCATCATCGTCATCATCATCATCTTCTTCTTCTTCACTTGAGGAGCTTGAGCTTGAACTTGTCTCAACTTGCTTGCCCTTCATCTTCTTTTTCTCACTACATGCGAGAGCTTTGCCTTTGCTTGATGAAGAGGCTTCTTCTTGACCCATCTTGCGTGACATTTCAAATGCCACTGGCCAATGACTATGGCCAGGGTCATGGTGCTCAAGTCCTCTATGTTGTGAAGGATGATGATGATGCTTGCATATTTCTTTTGTGGTAGCACGGAGATGATCTTCTTCATGATGTTCGCATCATCTAGCTTTGTTAATCCTATTGAATGGAGCTCATTGATAATTAGATTCAAACGAGAATACATATCATGAACAAGCTCATCATCATACATTTTAAAGGAATCATAATTTTGTTTAGCTAGACAATGTTTTTGCTCATGGACATTCAAAGGATCAAAATGCCTAAGAGGGGGGATGAATTGGGCTAATTCTAAATTTCTTTGCAATGATCAAGTCCTATGGTTAGCCCAATTAACCCCTTGTGCCTAGAAAGTGTTTCTATTGATCTAACGCATAAAAGTTTAGCAACCTATGTTCCAATCCTACTCTAGCATGGCAATTCTATGAATGTAAATGGCAAGAATTGAATTGTTTAAAGTAAAAAGAGAAGGAGGAACGCAGCGATGTTTTGCTGAGGTATTGGAGAGTCGTCACTCCCCACTAGTCCTCGTTGGAGCACCCGCGCAAGGGTGTAGCTCTCCCTTGATCTATGCAAGGATCAAGTGCTCTCTATGGGTTGATTCTTTGACACTCCGTCGTGGTTAATCACCCACAACCGCTCACAACTTAAGTTGGGTCATCCACAAGCTCCGCCGGATGATCACCAAGCTCCCAATCACCACCAAGTCATCTAGGTGATGGTGATCACCAAGAGTAACAAGCACAAACTCTCACTTGACCACGACAAGCCTAATGAGAAGGGTGGATGCACACTTTGCTACTCTTGTTTTCACTAATGAGGGCTCTCTTTGGGATTCTCAAATCTCAATCACCTCACTAGGACCTTGCTCTTCTTGGCACTCTCAAAGGTGTTTCTTAGCTGTTGGAATGAGCAAAAGTACCCCCTCATATGAATGGAGGAAGTATTTATAACCTTGGTTGAAAAACGAACCGTTATGTGCCTCTGTGGGGTGACCGGATGCTCCGGTCATGTTGACCGGACGCTCTGGTCAGTTCTCCCCGATCTCTAGTGTTTAAGTTGTGATCGAAGGCGTTCGGTCACAATTTTCCCTCTCTGGAACCTTACTGGAGTCGACCGGATGCTAGGGCTCAGCGTTCGGTCACTCACCTCTCAGTGTTTGGTCGCACTAGACGAAATCACCTTGATCAAATGAACTGACCGAACTCTACGCCAGCATCCGGTCACTCTGGAACCAGTGTCCGGTCAGCATTTGACCCTCCATTCATTTCCAACTCTTGATCATACGTGAATGAAGTTTGCTCCAATGGATCTAAGGGTTTTTAGGAGCTACCTAGTGCTAGATTTAGCAAGTGTGCACCACACCTAACCCATTAGACTCACCTAGGTCAAGCTACCCATCCATACCCCCCTTAATAGTACGTCCAAAGGAAAAACAAAGTCTTAAACTACTCTAAGTGTCTCTTCAACACCAAACGACACTTAGAACTAGTCCATCCTTAACCTTGTCGTCCATCCTTTGAAAACCAAAATGATTTCCATCATAGGAGCATGACCACCATGATAGCCCAATCGATCTCCATTACCGTGACCTAACTTAATTGCCTCTGCAAAACACACGTTAGTCACAGTAATCACATATTGTCATTAATCACCGAAACCCAACTAGGGGCCTAGATGCTTTCAGACATTAGTTGTGCCGTCATTTAGCTCTTGGAGTTTTAACCAAATTTCATGTGCCGTATTTAAAGTAAACACTTGGTTAAACACATCCATACCAAAAGATTCAAACAAGCAATTTTTAGCTCTAGCATTGAAATGAATTTCTTTTTCTTAACTCTTTGTGGGTTTATCGGGATTCTTAATGGATTTCATCCCATCACGAGTAAATATCCAAACACCCAAATCTACCACCTCAAGGTGACAAGCCATTCTAGCTTTATAGTAAGGAAAGTTAGTGCCATCAAAGTGCGGAGGCCTAAAGGTATCCATCACAACCACTCTAAATAGCGTCGGCTCAATGGCAGTGAAGCCAAAGGTCCAAATTGAGCCAACCGGCTCTGAGAGCACTTGAAAGGGACCGTGACGCCTAATAGGGGGGTGAATCAGGCAATTTAAAACTCTAACTCTAAATTATGGCTTCTTTTTCTATCCTTAGCAAAACCTATGCAAAAAGATAAACTATCTAAATGTGCAACTACGGTTTTGCTAGTGTGTTGCTATCTCTACCGCAACAGGAGTTATGCAAACAATGTAAATGCGGAAGATAAAGAGTAAGGTAGAGATATGCAAACTCCTGTCGATGACACTGGTATTTTTACTGAGGTATCAAGAAGCACGCAAGCTTCCCCCTAGTCCTCGTTGGAGCCCCTCGCAATGAATCCCTCTCAAGGGCCAAGCTCCCAGTCGGGTAACTCCGTGGATAGCCCTGAGCCTTCCCCACACGCAAGTGGGTCTCTGGTGTGCCTTCTAGCAAGCCTCTCCTGGACCGCTCCCCGCCATCTTCACTATCAAGCTTTCGACCAAACTGCCATGGGTCTTGTTCCCTTCGGTACACGGTGGTGGCCACACCACAAACACGGTTGGTGTGGTCTCGCAAGACTACAAGCCCCGCCGAGTACAACAATGGTGCGCGCAAACACCGAGTGATAAGAGGTATACAAACCTCATGAAACACTAGGCCTAAACCTAGAGCAAGCGCATAAGCGGTGATCTAATCAACCTAAGCACTTCGCAAAGCACCTACGCTAACCACCTAATGAATCACTAAGCACTATGCAAGTGGAGATCACTAAAATGATGTATCAACACCCTTGGTATGTTTCCTCAGATCTCCACACCTCAAATGGCTAGTTGGGGGTCTATTTATAAGCCCCATGGAGAAAGTAGCTGTTGGGGACGAAACCTAGCTTTCTGCTACTGACCGGACGCTGCTGTCGTCCTGACCGGATGCCTCCGGTCACTCACAACGGCCACTTGGTCTTCGGTGCGATCAATTGATCAGATGCTGATGGTGTTCGGTCACATGCCACCGGACGCGTTCGGTCACAACTACGCCGCTCTAGAACCTCTCTGTATGACGATCGGACGCTACTGTTCCTACGTCCGATTGATCATCCGCCAGCGTTCGGTCAGTGCTGAGACAGTGAACAGAGACAACATCACATCCGGTCACTTGAGTCCTCAGCGTCCGGTCACATGGGTAGGTGCGCTCACGCTAGGGTTACCCCTGAACGCGTCCGGTCACCCAAAAACCCTTTCTTCTCTTGTCTCTTTGAGATCTTTGCGCCCAGCTTGGTTCCATCTTGTGTCTTGGACTTATGCTTGATCTTGTAGGTCTTCTTTGTAGCTTCAAATGTCTTGCTTGAGGTGTTGATCATCCAGATCCCACCATTGCCTAAGTCCAAAACACATTTGCACCCTATTGGACTACAAAACAAACACTTGCAAACTTATTAGTCCAATTTGGTTATGTTGATCATCAAACACCAAAATCCAAACTAAATGGGCCAAGGGTCCATTTTCCTTACAAAGTGGTCCAGTCGGGTCAAGTGCTAGAGCTTGTGGTAAGCACTCCACGTGGGAGAGTGTGACTTATGGGTCACCACTAGCAAGAGGACCGATGGCAACCTTAGAGCTTGTCTCAATGGGGACTAGCGTGTTGGCAAACACGTGAACCTTGGGATAAAAATCATTGTGTCATCCTTGTCTTTCCCGTTGGTTTGCATCCCCTTTACACAAGCTTGTCTTTACATTTCATACATTGTGCTTGTGTAGTTGCTCTTGTAATTAGTTAGCTTGTGTAGCTTGCTAGTTACCTTCTTGCTTGTGTAGCATAGAAGTAGCTCCCTTGCGTGACTAATTCGGTTTGAGTAACCTTGTTAGTCACATTGCTTAGTTTGCGTAGCTAAGAAATTTGTGCTCTCTAATTAGGCATTAGTTGCCTTATTATTGAGTATTGCTAGTGAGCTTAGGTGGCTTTGTGCTTTTGCTTACTAGCATGTGTAGGAGCTCCCTCGTTGCTTGAAGTACTAGTGGCATAGGTTTGTGTGACCTTGCTTCTAGAATTGTTTAGGTGAGCTCTAGCTAGCCCGATGAAAGCCCGAGTTTAGTTTTGGTAAATTGATGAAACCCTAAGTGCTAACCTAGTTTATCAAGTGATCATGAAAATAGGTAGCACATTCCAAGCGATGAAGCAAATGAAGATCATGACATGATGATGGTGATGCCATGGTGATGATCAAGTGCTTGGACTTGAAAAGAAGAAAGAGAAAAACAAAAGGCTCAAGGCAAAGGTATAAATAGTAGAAGCCATTTTATTTTGTTGATCGAGACACTTAGTGAGTGTGATCACATTTAGGATCGATAGCCATACTATTAAGAGGGGTGAAACTCGTATCGGAATACGGTTATCAAAGTGCCACTAGATGCCCTAACTCATTGCATATGCATTTAGGATCTAGTGGAGTGCTAACACCCTTGAAAATGTTTGTGAAAATATGCTAACACGTGTGCACAAGGTGATACACTTGGTGGTTGGAACATTTGAGCAAGGGTTAGAAACTTCACTGGTGGAGTGTCCGCCCGTAGAGTGCGGATAGTCCGATGGTGCCACTAGTGCCCTAAACTCAGGTGAATAGGGTCACTGTAAGTGACCGAACGCTGGTCTCTAAAGGACCAGTGCGTCCGGTCAGTGGCAGCAATGAGCGTGCAGTTTCTGTCTCATGACTAGACGTTGGCATAAGAAATGACCTGATGCTCAGGGCCTGAGTTCGGTCAGTATGCTCAGGGTACAATGGCTCTATTTCATAGGGGGTTCTATTTAAGCCCCATGGCTGGCTCTAGCTCACCCTCTTGGCCATTTGTATTGACATAGCAACCTTGTGAGCTTAGCCGAAGCCCTCCCACTCATCTCCATCATTGATTCATCATCTTTGTGAGATTGGGAGAGAATCCAAGTGCATTGCTTTAGTGTTTGCATCTGGAGGCACTTGGTGTTCGTGTTTCACTGTAGGATTCGCTTGTCACTCTTGGTGGTTGTCGCCACCTAGATGGCCTAGAGCAGCGAGGATCATCGAGCGGAGGGTGGTGATTGTCTCCGGCTCCGATCGTGGTGATTGTGAGGGGTTCTTGACCTTTCCCCAGCGAAGAGCCAAAAGGTACTCTAGTGGATTGCTCGTGGCTTGTGTGATCCTCATCTTGTGTTGGTTGTGTGGCACTCTATTGAGGGTTTGGCGTGTGATGCCAATTAGCGCGTGAACCTCCAAGTGAGTGAATCGCCACAACGAGGACTAGCTTGTCGGCAAGCAAGTGAACCTCAGTAAAAATTCATTGTGTCATCATTTGATTCTGAGGTGGTTGGTCTTCATTCTTGTGATTGATTGGCTCCTTCCTCGACACGTCGGTATAACCATTTTGCTCACTCTCTTTATATTACCGCAAACTAGTTGTCAAGCTCTTTAGTCTAGCTAGTTGTGAGAGCTTGTTAGTTTGGTTAGTGTGGCTCTTTAGTTAGTTTTTGAGAGCGCACTAACTTAGTATAGTGACATAGCCATTGTGTGGATAAAAACTATATAAACTAGAATTGTGGTAGGTGGCTCACATTTTTAGTAGGCTAGCGCAACACTTGCTTCGCCTTATAATTGTCTAACCGGTTTGTTAAGTGTTGTTGTAGAAATTTTTAATAGGCTATTCACCCCCCTCTAGCCATTAAGACCTTTCAAGTGGTATCAAAGCCAAGGTCACCATGATTTGAGGCTTAACAACCTTCGGTGTAAAAATGGCTCAAATCAACAACACCAAGAAGCCACCCTAATTTGATGGCACAAATTATCCATATTGGAAATCAAAGATGACCACACATATCAAGTCAATCAATAGGAGAGTGTGGAAGGTGGTAGAAACCAAAATTGAGATTGATGATCCGGAGAATCCCACCGCGGCCGAAGAAGTGCTTCTCCAAAATAATGACATTGCTCTAAGTGCCATTTATGATGCAATTGATGAGAGAATATTTGAGCAAATCAAGAATATTGAGATGGCTCATGAGGCTTGGAAGAATCATTTAAGGGCACTCAAGCTGTGAAGGGTGCAAAGGCATACATTCTCAAAGATAAGTTTGCAAGCTTCAAGATGAAGGAGGATGAGAGTGTGTCGGAGATGTTCTATAGGCTTCAAGTGCTTGTCAATGATCTCAAAGCACTTGGAGAAGAGGTGAAGGACAAGGACTTCTCCCACAAGTTCTTGAGATGCTTACCTTCAAGATTTGGCACATTGGTCACTATTCTAGTGAGGAGTGGTTTGGACACCATGACACCAAACCAAGTGTTGGGAGATATATTGACCGATGATACATATAGAGATAATGATGAGAAGGAAGAAAAGAAGGAGAAGAAAGATGAGAAGAAGGATGAGAAGAAGAAGAGCATGGCATTCAAGGCCACATCATCCAAGAGCAAGGCAAAGCAAGATACATCAAGTGAAGATGATGGCTCATGGGATGATGATGATGATGAGAAGATGGCTCTCTTTGTCAAAAGATTTGGCAAGTTCATGATGAAGAAAGGCTACCATGCTAGAAGGAAGAAATCTTCATCCAAGAACAAGGAAGAGTCAAGAAGGTGCTTCAATTGTGGAAGCAAAGATCATCTTGTTGCTCAATACCCATACAATAGCGACAAAGATGATGACAAGAAGAACAAGAAGAAGGACAAGAAGGAAAAGAAAGAGAAGAAGGACAAGATGACCTTCAAGAAGAAGGGTGGTTCATATGTGGTCACTTGGGATAGTGATGCTTCATCAAGTGATGATGATGATAGTGATGATGATAAGACCACCAAGAAGAAGGCATTTGCAAGCATTGCTATCAATGAGAAGCCTTCTCTCTTTGACACTCCATCATGCTTCATGGCTAAGGCCACTAAGGTATAAATTTGTGATGATGGAAGTGATGAAGAACATGATAATGAAAATGAAAATGATAGTGATAGTGATGATGATGAACCTACTAAGGATGAACTATTTGACATGCTAGAAGATGTTAAAGAACACTTTAACATTAAGAGAAGAGAATGCAAAAGCTTGTGTAAGGAACTAAAAGCCCTTAAGCAAGCCTTTGATGAGCTTAATGCAACTCATGAGAGGCTAGAGGAAGCCCATGAAAAGCTTGGCAAGGCTCACAAAAAGCTTAAAAAGGTTCATTCCTCTTTGCTTGATGAGCAAAATAAAAAGAAGCATGTTGAGACTTGCAATGTAGGCTTAACTTGTGACCTAATTGATGAATCATTATCTATGCCTATCATTGTTTCTCCCACTAACCCTTCTTATAGTACTTCTACTTCCACCTCATCTAGTAGTGATGGTTTCACTTGTGATACCTCACTAATGGTTGAGAATGAGAACCTCAAGAAGGAGGTAAATAAGCTCACTCACACCTTGGCTAAGGCCTATGGTGGTGAGGACCGCTTGCTTATGTGCTTGGGTAGCCAAAGAGCCTCTCTCTACAAAGAAGGATTGGGCTATATCCCCAAGAAAGGCAAGGCAGCCTTTGCTCCTCACAAGACTAATTTTGTGAAGAACAATGGTCAATTTTGCACTAGTTGCAAGCAAGTTGGTCATAAAGAGCATGAGTGCAAGAACAAGAGCAAAAATGCTAATGTATCCTATATTAAGCTTGATTCTTTCTATATGCTTACTAAGGGTGCAAATGGTGTAAAGGCTAAGTTCATTGGTAAACCATGGATGAGTTCAAAGAAGAAAGTCATTTGGGTGTCAAAGAGCTTTGTCACTAACCTTCAAGGACCCAAGCAAGTTTGGGTCCTTAAAAAGAATTAATCTTCTTTTGTAGGTCAATTACAAAGCCAGAGGAAGGTATTGGGTTCTTGATAGTGGGTGCACTCAACACATGACCGGTGATGCAAGAATGTTCAACTCAATCAATACTAATGGCAATGATGGTTATGATAGTATCACATTTGGTGACAATGGCAAAGGTAAGGTCAAGGGGCTCGGTAAGATTGTAATATCCAATGACATGAGCATTTCCAATGTGTTGCTAGTAGAGAGCTTGAACTTCAATTTGCTATTCATGGCTCAATTGTGTGATCTTGGATTCAAATGCATATTTTGGGTAGATGATGTAGAGATCATAAGTGTAGATGGCTCTAACTCGATCTTCAAAGGCTTTAGATATGAGAATCTATACTTGGTTGATTTCAGTGCTAGTGAAGCTAAATTATCTACATGTTTGTTCACTAAGTCTAGCATGGGTTGGTTATGGCATAGAAGGCTTGGTTATAGAGTTTGGAATTTGGATAGTGGTACTCTTGAGAAAGTTCATGATATTGAATTTAATGAAACCAAAGGTTCACAAGAAGAGAATGAGAACTTGGAAGATGTTAGAGGCATTCAACTTTCAAATGCCATGAAGAACATGGATGTTGGTGAATTGAGGCCTAGGCAAGTGAATGATAATGAAGATGATCAAGTGCAAGTTCTCTCCAACTCAAATGTGCAAGATGATACAAATCAAGCTAGTATAAGTGGTTCTCATGACAATGAACAAAATCAAGTGGCTAGTATATCATCTCAACCCAATGATCAAGCAAGTGTAAGCAATTAAGTTCCAATACTCCAACCAACAAATATTGCAAGGGATCATCCATTTGACACTATAATTGGAGACATTTCTAGAGGTGTACAAACAAGATCAAGATTGGCTTCATTTTGTGAGCATTTCTCATTTGTGTCATCCATTGAACCAAAGAAGATAGATGAAGCATTGAAGGATGCTGATTGGGTGAATGCTATGCATGAAGAGTTGAATAACTTCACAAGAAATCAAGTATGGGAATTAGTAGAGAGACTAAAGGGACACAATGTGATTGGAACTAAATGGGTCTTTAGAAATAAGCAAGATCAAGATGGGATAGTCGTAAGGAACAAAGCAAGATTAGTAGCACAAGGATATACACAAGTTGAAGGTCTTGACTTTGGAGAAACATATGCCCCAGTTGCTAGATTAGAATCAATTAGAATCTTGCTAGCCTATGCTTGTGCCCACAACATCAAGCTCTATCAAATGGATGTTAAGAGTGCATTTCTCAATGGTTACATCAATGAAGAAGTATATATTGAGCAACCTCCCAGTTTTGAAGATGACAAGAAGCCCGACCATGTGTACAAGTTAAAAAAGGCATTGTATAGCTTGAAGTAAGCACCTAGAGCATGATATGAGAGATTGAGGGACTTTCTACTCTCTAAAGGGTTTATGATGGGCAAGGTTGACACCACTCTTTTCATCAAAAAGATTGGAAAATATTTATTTGTGTTACAAATCTATGTTGATGACATCATATTTGGATCAACCAATCAAGACTTTTGTGATGAGTTTGGAAATATGATGGCTAATGAGTTTGAGATGTCCATGATTGGAGAGTTGAGCTACTTCCTTGGTCTTCAAATCAAGCAATTGAAGAATGGTACTTTTGTGAGTCAAGGCAAGTATATCAAGGACATGATCAAGAAGTTTGGCATGAGTGATAGCAAAGCTATTAGTACACTAATGGGAACAAATGGTAACTTGGATAGTGATGCAAGTGGAAATATGGCGGATCAAAAATTGTATCGGTCTATGATTGGAAGCCTACTCTATGTGACCGCATCAAGGTCGGATGTCATGTTTAGTGTATGCATATGTGCAAGATTTCAAGCCTCACCAAGACAAAGTTATTTGAAGGCTACAAAGAGAATATTGAGGTACTTGAAGCATACACAAAATGTTGGTTTGTGGTATCCCAAAGGAGCAAAGTTTGAGCTACTTGGTTACTCTGACTCAGATTATGTGTGATGCAAGGTTGAAAGGAAGAGCACCTCGGGCACATGTCAATTGTTGGGAAGATCACTTGTTTCATGGTCATCAAAGAAGCAAAATAGTATTGCATTATCAACCGCCGAAGGCGAAAACATATCCGCCGGTAGTTGTTGTGCACAAATACTTTGGATGAAGGCCACTTTGAGTGATTTTGGAATCAAGTTCAAGAAAGTGCCATTGCTATGTGACAATGAGAGTGCAATCAAGCTGACCAACAATCCAGTTCAACATGCAAGAACAAAGCACATTGATATCCGCCACCATTTCATAAGAGATCACTAACAAAAAGGGGACATTTACATTGAGAGTGTAGGCACCGAAGATCAACTTGCTGATATATTCACCAAGTCATTGGATGAGAAAAGGTTTTATAAGCTAAGGAATGAGTTGAACATATTGGATTTCTGAAATATGTGTTGATGCACCTCCCCACTTATATGACATGCCTCTCCTTCGAGCAATCCAAGGTAAAAGTTGATTGGCATGGCATACATCCTTGCTAAAGACATGTTTAGTGCATCTAGACATCTTTCACATTTAAAAGGCTCATTCATGAAAATCAAATGAATTTGATGATTATATGGTACCACTAACCACTATTGCTTCTATGCTTAATTTGGTCTAGTGGTAGCACATGACATGTTTGTGGGCTTGTAAACCTAGTGTTTGATCTAGAAAAGGAGCTCTAAGTGTTTAACTCAACATGGTACAAGATAACCCTTATTTGGAGGTGTGAAGAAGCTTGTCCTTAGATCAAACCGAGTTAAATGTCTTTAGCAAGTATTCTAGATTGAACCAAATTTGGAAAAATGATCCTCACCCCATTGATTGACATTGATAATCTCAACCTATCTACATTTTGAACATTTGTGGTCATTGATGACAAAGGGGGAGAAAAACAAAGATATTAGTGCTATTAGTACATGGGGAGAAAAACAAAGATATTAGTGTACTAAGATAGTGAAAAGACAACAAAGGGGGAGAATTTGACATAGGGGGAGAAATATGACAAAGAAAAGGGATCAATTAAAATTTTGAGCACACAAGTAGGGGGAGCAAGCTCATGAACTTGTATGGTGCATTTGAATGTGCATTTCATATGTTTGCTTGCATGGCACAAGTTTTAAATTTCAATATCCATGCTTGTGTGGTGTATGTTAGTTGTAGGTTTGAATGATGAAATGAAAATCTACCATGCATAGGTTATCTTGTGATTTCATTTCCAAGTGGTATCGAGCTAACCATGGTGCTAAGGATGGTATAATGGTGCACTCCGATTGGTATCACACTTCAAAGGTCCATCTCTTATACCTTAGCATCATTTGGTAGACATTGTCTCCTATATTTCCTATCTAAGCATATGTGCAAGTTACTATCCAAACTCTTAGCACATATGTAGGGGGAGCAATTGATACCATTTGGAGTTCATGAAACTTGTCCATATCCTTTACGCATGGTAAATATGCTTGGGCAAGCAACATTAATTAAATTGAATTTCAATTCATATCTTTGTGTAAGGGTTGTCATCAATTACCAAAAAGAGGAAGATTGAAAGCTCTAGTTTGGTTTTGGTAAATTGATGAAACCCTAAGTGCTAACCTAGTTTATCAAGTGATCATAAAATAGGTAGCACATTCCAAGTGGTGAAGCAAATGAAGATCATGACATGATGATGGTAATGCCATGGTGATGATCAAGTGCTTGGACTTGAAAAGAAGAAAGAGAAAAACAAAAGGCCCAAGGCAAAGGTATAAATAGTAGGAGCCATTTTGTTTTGGTGATCGAGACACTTAGTGAGTGTGATCACATTTAGGATCGATAGCCATACTATTAAGAGGGGTGAAACTCGTATCAGAATACGGTTATCAAAGTGCCACTAGATGCTCTAACTCATTGCATATGCATTTAGGATCTAGTGGAGTGCTAACACCCTTGAAAATGTTTGTGAAAATATGCTAACACATGTGCACAAGGTGATACACTTGGTGGTTGGCACATTTGAGCAAGGGTTAAAAACTTCACTGGCGGAGTTAGTGCCGTCAAAGTGCGAAGGCCTAAAGGTATCCACCACAACCACTCTAAATAGCGTCGGCTCAACGACGGTGAAGCTAAAGGTCCAAATTGAGCCAACCGGCTCTGAGAGCACTTGAAAGGGACCGTGACGCCTAATAGGGGGGTGAATTAGGCAACTTAAAACTCTAACTCTAAACTATGGCTTCTTTTTCTATCCTTAGCAAAACATATGCAAAAAGATAAACTATCTAAATGTGCAACTATGGTTTTGCTAGTGTGTTGCTATCTCTACCGTAAAAGAAGTTATGCTAACAATATAAATGTGGAAGATAAAGAGTAAGATAGAGATATGCAAACTCCTATCGATGACTCTGGTATTTTTACCGAGGTATCGAGAAGCGCGCAAGCTTCCCCCTAGTCCTCGTTGGAGCCCCTCGCAAGGGCCAAGCTTCCGGTCGAGTAACTCCGTGGATAGACCCGAGCCTTCCCCACATGTAAGTGGGTCTCTGGTGTGTCTTCCGGCAAGCCTCTCCTAGATCGCTCCTCGCCGTGTTCACTATCAAGCTTTCGACCGAACCGCCGCGAGCCTTGTTCCCTTCGATACACGGTGGCGGCCACACCATAAACACAGTTGGTGTGGTCTCGCAAGACTACAAGCCCCACCGAGTACAACAATGGTGCGCTCAAACACCGAGTGATAAGAGGTATGCAAACCTCACTAAACACTAGTCCTAAACCTAGAGCAAGCGCATAAGCGGTGATCTAATCAACCTAAGCACGCAAAGCACCTACGCTAATCACCTACTGAATCACTAAGCACTATGCAAGTGGAGATCACTAAAATGGTGTATCAACACCCTTGGTATGTTTCTTTAGCTCTCCACACCTCAAATGGCTAGTTGGGGGTCTATTTATAAGCCCCATGGAGAAAGTAGCTGTTGGGGACGAAACCTAGCTTTCTGCTACTGACCGGACGCATCCAGTCACTCACAATGGTCACTTGGTCTTAGGTGCGATCAACTGATCGGATGCTGATGGCGTCGGGTCACATGCCACCGGACACGTTCAGTCACAACTACGCCGCTCTAGAACCCCTCTGTATGACGATCGAACGCTACTGTTCCCATGTCCGATCAATCATCCGCCAGCGTTTGGTCAGTGCTGAGATAGTGAACAGAGACAACATCGCATCAGGTCACTTGAGTCCTTAGCGTCTGGTCACATGGGTAGGCGCGCTCATGCTAGGGGTAACCCCCGGACGCGTCCAGTCCTGGCATCCGGTCATGATGTCCGGTCACCCAAAAACCCTTTCTTCTCTTGTCTCTCTAAGATCTTTACACCAGGCTTGGTTCCATCTTGTGTCTTGGACTTATGCTTGATCTTGTAGGTCTTCTTTGTAGCTTCAAATGTCTTGCTTGAGGTGTTGATCATCCAGATCCCACCATTGCCTAAGTCCAAAACACATTTGCACCCTATTGGACTACAAAACAAACACTTGCAAACTTATTAGTCCAATTTGGTTATGTTGATCATCAAACACCAAAATCCAAACTAAATGGGCCAAGGGTCCATTTTCCTTACAAAGTGGTCCGGTCGGGTCAAGTGCTAGAGCTTGTGGTAAGCACTCCACATGGGAGAGTGTGACTTGCGGGTCACCACTAGCAAGAGGACCGACGGCAACCTTGGAGCTTGTCTCAATGGGGACTAGCGTGTTGGCAAACACATGAACATCGGGATAAAAATCACCGTGTCATCCTTGTCTTCCCATTGGTTTGCATCCCCTTTACACAAGCTTGTCTTTACATTTCATACATTGTGCTTGTGTAGTTGCTCTTGTAATTAGTTAGCTTGTGTAGCTTGCTAGTTACCTTCTTGCTTCTGTAGCATAGAAGTAGCTCCCTTGCGTGACTAATTCAGTTTGAGTAACCTTGTTAGTCACATTGCTTAGTTTGTGTAGCTAAGAAATTTGTGCTCTCTAATTTGGCATTGGTTGCCTTGTTATTGAGTATTGCTAGTGAGCTTAGGTGGCTTTGTGCTTTTCCTTACTAGTATGTGTAGGAGCTCCGTCGTTGCTTGAAGTACTAGTGGCATAGGTTTGTGTGACCTTGCTTGTAGAATTGGTTAGGTGAGCTCTAGCTAGCTCGATGAAAGCTTTAGTTTGGTTTTGGTAAATTGATGAAACCCTAAGTGTTAACCTAGTTTATCAAGTGATCATGAAATAGGTAGCACATTCCAAGTGGTGAAGCAAATGAAGATCATGACATGATGATGGCGATGCCATGGTGATGATCAAGTGCTTGGACTTGAAAAGAAGAAAGAGAAAAACAAAAGGCTCAAGGCAAAGGTATAAATAGTAGGAGCCATTTTGTTTTGGTGATCGAGACACTTAGTGAGTGTGATCACATTTAGGATCGATAGCCATACTATTAAGAGGGGTGAAACTCGTATCGGAATACAGTTATCAAAGTGCCACTAAATGGTCTAACTCATTGCATATGCATTTAGGATCTAGTGGAGTGCTAACACCCTTGAAAATGTTTGTGAAAATATGCTAACACATGTGCACAAGGTGATACACTTGGTGGTTGGCACATTTGAGCAAGGGTTAGAAACTTCACTAGTAGAGTGTCCGCCCGTAGAGTGCGGATAGTCCGATGGTGCCACCAGCGCCCTAAACTCAGGTGAACGGGGTCACTCTAAGTGACCGAACGTTGGTCTCTGAAGGACCGGCGTGTCCGGTCAGTGGCGGCAGTGAGCTTGCGGTTTCTGTCTCATGACCGAACGCTGGCGCAAGAAATGATCGGATGCTCAAGGCCTGAGTTCGGTCAGTATGTTCAGGGTACAACGGCTCTATTTCTTGGGAGCTTCTATTTAAGCCCCATGGCCAGCTCTAGCTCACCCTCTTGGCCATTTGCATTGACATAGCAACCTTGTGAGCTTAGCCGAAGCCCTCCCACTCATCTCCATCATTGATTCATCATCTTTGTGAGATTAGGATAGAATCCAAGTGCATTGCTTTAGTGTTTGCATCTGGAGGCACTTGGTGTTCGTGTTTCGCTGTGGGATTCGCTTGTCACTCTTGGTGGTTGTCGCCACCTAGATGGCCTAGAGCAGCAAGGATCGTCGAGCAAAGGGTGGTGATTGTCTCCAGCTCCGATCGTGGTGATTGTGAGGGGTTCTTGACCTTTCCCCAGCAGAGAGCTAAAAGGTACTCTAGTGGATTGCTCGCGACTTGTATGATCCTCATCTTGTGTTGGTTGTGTGGCACTCTATTGAGGGTTTGGCGTGTGATGCCAATTAGCGTGTGAACCTCCAAGTGAGTGAATCGCCACAACGAGGACTAGCTTACCGGCAAGCAAGTGAACCTCGGTAAAAAATCATTGTGTCATCATTTGATTTCGAGGTGATTGGTCTTCATTGGTATTCATTCTTGTGATTGATTGGCTCCTTCCTCAATACGGCGGTATAACCATTTTGCTCACTCTCTTTACATTACCGCAAACTAGTTGTCAAGCTCTTTAGTATAGCTAGTTGTGAGAGCTTGTTAGTTTGGTTAGTGTGGCTCTTTAGTTAGCATTTGAGAGCGCACTAACTCAGTATAGTGACATAGCCATTGTGTGGATAAAAACTATATAAACTAGAATTGTGGTAGGTGGCTTGCATTTTTAGTAGGCTAGCGCAACACTTGCTTCACCTTATAATTGTCTAACCGGTTTGTTAAGTGTTGTTGTAGAAATTTTTAATAGGCTATTCACCCCCCCTCTAGCCATTAGGACCTTTCACCCGACACCTTTGTTTCTTAATTAGGATCTATATAAGGTGCTTGTGAACTTCGATAGAGGGGTGTTGTATTGGCTAGACCGATTATTTTAATTCCGCATTTTTTCGGTTAGCCGGCGCGATTAAATTTAGAAAGGACTATTCATCCCCCCTCTAGTCTGCCATCTTGACCCTACAGACATATGGGCCCATGGATGACCAAGGAGCTCCTTGACATCACTGCCAGTCATGCCTCGGGCGATGAGGTGGTCGGGGTGATTTTCAATCACCCCAAGGGCAAGGCAAAGCGGGACAAGGACGCCGGCGAAGGTGCCTCCAATTGCCCCAATAAGAAGAAGAACAAGCAGCGGCGTGAGGGCTCGGTCATGGCCACTACCGACCGCAAGGGGGGTTAGAAGCCCACCGAGGGTACCTTGGACCACTTCAAGAAGCTGCTCGAAGGGTCATGCCCAAACCATGCTTTCTCCATCAAGCACCTATACAAGGACTGCATCCTCATGAAGCGGTTCTTGTCTAGAGGCTCCAACAAGGGGGAGCATAGGAAGGAGCCCAAGCCAGCCACAGACAACACTGAGGGGAAGGACGACGGATTTTCAACGCTAGATGGCTGCCTCAAGATCTTTGGAGGGTCAGCGGCCTATGACTCCAAGCGCCGCCATAAGCTTGTGTGTCGTGAGGTCTATATGGCCGAGCCGGCCATGTCTTTCTTCCTCCGATGGTTGGAGACCATCGTAACCTTTGATCGGACCGACCACCCGAAAAGCGTCCCGCAACCGGGAAGATATCCGATCATGGTCGACCCGATCATTGGCATAAAGCGGCTCACCAAGGGGATGATGGATGGAGGCAGCGACCTCAACATCATGTATGCTGAAATGCTCGATGCCATGGGCATCGACCGATCGCGCATCCGGTCGACCGGGGCGCCTTTCCATGGCATCGTGCTTGGAAAGCAGGCCATGCCACTTGGGCAGATCGATCTGCTCATCACCTGCTAGGCATGGTGCATGGCTGCTCTCTCCCAGTCTCAATACACGACTGTCGGCCCTGCTAGGCGTAGCGTGCAGCCGCCTATGAGTCACGGCGCTCGGCTACCAGCCCTACTAGGCGTGGCGCGCAGTCGCTGCCTCCCTACTGCATCGCACAGCCGCTGCCATCGGCATACCGCGTACAAGCACCACCAAGTCATTGCTTACAAGCGTCATCGAGCTGCTGTCTCCGGCAAACTCCACACGCTGATGAGCCTCCATTCTCCCAAGCAGCGAGGAGATGTTGCGTCTATTAAAAACACATGCTGCAAGCATATCTTTCAAGTGTTTCAGAGGTATGTTACAAGTGTTTTGGACGTATTGTTGCAAGTGTGATTATCTAGATGTTGCATACGTTTCACCACATATGTTGCAAGTGTTTTATATGGATATTGCGTATGTTTGCAATAGTTTTCAAGTGTTTTTCAGGTGTTTTTTTGCAAGTGTTTCAGAAGAATGTTTCAGGTGTTTTATATGTTTTCTTTTATATGTTGCAAGTGTTGCATCTTGATGTTTCAAAAGTAAATAGGACAAGTGCAGCGGATCTCCATCTGGTTGGTGTGGATCAGATTTCCAACGGTGTTTCTTGCCTCCATGATAGTTAGTGGCTACGGGCATACCATGGCCCTCGCTAGTGGTCAGCGGTGGCTTGAGGCAGCTCTCAGACGGTGCCTCTAAGCGAAGCAGCGTGGGCTATGGCAAAACTGCCCGAAATAACATGCTTTTGGAGGCGCTCATCTTCCACTAGACACTAAGCACCCCAAAAGTTAGCTACATCGGACAGTTTCATCGAGCACACCCCATGGGAGAACTCGAATCAATCCATGTTTTACCTCTAGAATTCAATAATGAGTACGAGCTTACAATACTTAGTCCATTTCATACAATATAGAGTCTTGAAAATTATTTATTACAATACCAGAGTTCAAAGTGCGATAATTAAATAGTGAAAAAATGTAATAATCATCTAGTGGAAACGATACATGGATCCATCTGTGCCCACTAGAAGAATCCTCCACATAAGAGCTAACTCCTCAAGCTGCACCTGCAACAGGGTAAAATAAACCCTGAGTACACAATGTACTCGCAAGACTTACCTGACTAGTGGGAATAGTTTCCCGACTCGCAAGGAACATGATAGGCAATATGGTCTGCTATTTTCTTTTACTTGCGGAAAGCATTACTAATAGTGCATCCTTAAGGTCAAGTTTAATTAGCAGTCATCATTACTTCATTAGCTAACCATTCAAGGTAAGCACATGCTCAACTTTCAAGCAAGGGTTGAGCAATCAGAACCAATTTACCATATTTCATCTTCCTGTTTTTACTATGGTGCTAGACCATAGCCAAGTCATACTGTCTCATGGAAACGGCGATTCGCGAACCAATGTATCCCAGCTGGGTACCCCAAAACACACGCCTCACTTGTACCCCAGGCATAAACAAGACCAACCCATTCCACTCCTATCATGGGGTCTAGGTCCCCGTCCAAACTTAGATTCCATGCCCCCACACTTGAGACCCGGTCTTAATATGGTGCTTAGACCTCCACCTTTCCCCACCTCCAATCAGTCGGTTTGAAAAAAGCTGAAACCCATGACAAGAGCGTAACGAGCCTTCTCGCTCCCATAAGCAAGTATGTGCTCAGGATAATAAGTTTGTGACCTGACTACCATCCAAGCAATGGATGGTCCTCAATCGACACGGACAGGGAAAGTAGTGTAACCAAGCTAAGCCCCGTGGTCGTGGGACACAACTCGTTACACCCACCAATACCCATACCATATCTCTGTCCGGTCTCTATTTTCCTTTCATCATTTTTATCATGAGAGTAATTATAATAATCACCTATTGTGAGTAACGGTAGGTTACTCACGCTACCAAAAACCTAAGCATAGCAGCTACTCAAACCTGCACAAGTAAGACTCATAGGACAGATATATCTATGCATGTGGTTTCCATAAAATTCCTGTAACGTAAATGCATATCACATATATACATATAGTGATTATCAAAAATAAGGGTTATGCACCAGGGCTTGCCTTGGGCAGGCGTGGTGTCAACTGCATCAGTCAGTGGTGGATCCGGGACCTCCTCCTGCATGAGAATCTCCTCCTCGTACTCCTCGACGATCTCCTCAAACTCATACTCGCTGGTGGTCACAATCTCCGCCGACTCGTTCTCTATATGCATGCGATGATGATGATGCAACGATTTAGTATTTAGGCAATAACAACTTTTAAAATACGAACACAGATGCCATACTAACAAACTAGCTCTAATGACTAAGATATTAAGCTAACTATCATCTTCATCAAGCAAAGTGTTATGTTCAACTAACAAGCACCTAGTTTCGCAATTCAATGGTATGTCTTTATTTCTATTAAAGATTTTAATGTATATTTAAACAAAGAACATTTAACTATCCTAATGTTTAGTCCAGTCTAAGGCCACAAAAATTACAGTGAGCACATAATAATACAATGAAACTATGGTAAAAAATTCAAGATTAAAGCTATCACCAATTTATCACAAAAATTCCTACAATAATTACCCTAATAATATTAAGCACTTTCAAATAATTTAATAGCCCTTAGTATCAACACAGATATGCATGATCTATCTATACTACCAGATAGATCACAATTTTTGGAACCTAATAAAATTTGTTTCGCAATTTTTAGACACCTACATGATTTTATATCAATTATACAAATCTAGCTCAGAAATTCAAATGGAAAAACTATTACTAAGAAAAAGAAAAAGCGGATTCAACTGCGTGGCCCGCGCAGACGCGGCCCACGCGTGAGACGGCCCACGGTGGGGGAGCCAGCGCGCGCTGGCGCTTTTGTAAAAGAGCCTTCGGACTTCTCCCGAACTACACCTAAATCCTAACACTATTTCTTCCTCTCTCTGACGAATTCATTTAACCCCCTGAGTTTTTCCTAATTTCCCCGCACACACCCTCGGGCAACGATGTGCATGGCGGCGTGGCGAGCAGCGGCATAGGGTGGCTACGCCGGCCACCTGGGATTTGCGCGGACCCATCAAGTGGGTCGATCACCATCCCCGACCTAAACTACTATGATGGGTGGCGGTGAGGGGTGGCAGGGCTCACTGGTGAGGGCTGCAGCGACGTGCGGCATCCACGACGGTGGCATGACCGTTCTGGTGAACTAGGACAGCTATAGACCTAACCAGCTAGCGGGTGAGCATCAGGAGCTTACCATGGACTCGACCGAATTGATAGTTGGAGTAGAGGATGGCGGAGGAGAGCTGGACGCATGTGATCGAGTCGTGCGGCGGTGGACACGGCCGCATCAGCGGCGCCGGGGTAGTGGTAGCGGTTCGGCTGATGAGCGTAGGGTGAAGAGGGAGTCAAAGCGGAGCTAATGGTGCAGCTGGACCGGCCTCTCACGGCTCCGTTGAGGGTGTTGCCACCCGCGCTGGACGAGCGCGACCTTAGTGGCCCGGCGGCAGGGAAGTGGCCAAATTGAGGCTTGGACGGGCTCAACTCAAGGCAGGATGGGGTCGGGCATCTAGGTGGCTTAATGGCGAGGCCACGGACAAGTTGAATCGAGTTGAGGTGATCTCTCTCTGGTGGATTTCATGGTCACAGCTCAGACGGCAGAGACGGTAGGGAGGAGGGTAGGTCCGAGCTCTGGCCATCCTCGCCTTGGTGGCAAGCGGTAGGCCGGACCTGAGACAGCACCTGCGCGCTCGCTACGAGACAACGTAGCTAGAAAACGTGTGCGCGCGTAGGCAGTTGGGGAGCGCGGCATGTGCGGCCATAGCACCATTAAGGCGAGGCGATGGCGCAAGGCAGCAGGGAGCCAGCGCACGTGCGCGCGGCGACGAGGCGAGCAACAGCAACACAGCATGGTGCCACAGCGGCAACAGCAGCAGCAGCACCGTGCGGCTACGGCCAGAGGCGGCTAGTGGCCCACGACCGGCCAGGCAGGCGGCCAGCGGTAGGCACGACGGCCAGCAATGCGGCAGCGAGGTGGGGCAGCAGCACGACGGCTAGCAGCAGCCAAGCCGTAGTCAGGCCGCGGCCAGGCCGAGGGCGGCCTCGGTGGGCCAACACGCGGCAGCGCGCGTGCGAATGGGCGGCCAAACATGGTGACGTCGCGCTCCCGAGCGTGGTGACCGCGTCCACCCAGCCAACTAGCCCGAGATGATGTTCGTGCACAGCTTTTAAAGCGTTTGCCAAAACTAAATCGATTTTATTGAGGCTCGACCACCTAAACCATGCTAAAGAGGGTACATCAAACTACCATACAGAACAAAAACATAGCACTGACCTTTAGCTAAATTTTTCAAAATTAATTCACCAACATAGCCTTGTCAAAATGTTTTCAAACTTGAGCTGGATTTGATTTCAAGTTCCATTTCTAAGCTATTAGAAATACTAGCTAGCAATATTATTTTCCTAAGATAAAAGTTGCATTGTCATCTACAAAGTTTGTACTTCATACTTTATTTAAATGTCACATACATGTTTTATAACATTTTTGCTTAAAAAATTATTTTATAAGCCTACTCGATAACACACAAGCACTAGAACCTTCCGTAACTAAATCTTCGTTGGGCATTTTTAGTACAACCAAAATTCTATTTTCACTTTTCCACATGTTCTAACACATAAATATGATGCTCATGAGGTGGTTTAGTAGTTGGTTTAGAGTGTAACACCGAGGATGTTACACGGGCCCCGCATGGGCACATGAAATGGCGCGGGAAGCGGACTGCAGGCGCGAACGGACAAACGCCCCGTCTGTCCAGACGCTAGTAGTTCCATTATTTCAAAGCAAAGTTAATTCGTATCATGGTGTTCCTAATTCTACGATGAACCCGCATGATGGATATCCATGGTCAAGTTTGATGCTTCAGGTTGAGGTGAAATTTCGTTCTTTGGGGACTCAGTATGTCCGCCTCACTGTGAGACCTTTCTATCAGCGTGTACAAGATGTCCGAAACAGCTGTAATCGTTGGCAAACTAGATAAAAAGTTTTCCCAAATGGTGCTTCAAGAACTACTCCTAGTAGTCAATGAATAAGAATATACAGGGTAAACTTTATCTTGTACAAACATAATGGACGACTACAGGACAGGTTGTGACTTGTGAACAACGTATATCTCATCTTCTGAACACATGCCACAGTCGTTAGAAACAACCTCACACAAATTCGTAAAACTTGTGACATGCATCCAAACCGACTATGCACACTTAGTTTCTATAGCAAAACAGCCACCTGAACGATCAGTACACAAATTCCCTAGGGCTAAAACAGGTGTTCTCGTCGATAAAAATATTGACAATTGTCTGTAAACCTATTTCTCCACCAAAACAAAAGGCAAAGATTGGTAAACCATCCAGGGTAAGATTGAATCATTGTGCACCCTGGTTTTTCACCGCCAAAACAAGGGAGCCTGTAGTAACGGGTTAACGGGCACGATGCTACATTCATTGTGCGTTCTCGGTTTTCTCATCACTGTAACCAGCTGCCCTGCCGGTTCTGCCTACCAAGATTGAATTAGGCACTGTACCTTCATATTCTCCACTTAGACCACGGTATGAACGTGCCTTGAGGTAATCGATTGAGGACATTGCTCTTCCTTGGTAAAGGACAGCGTCATTGTGCTGGTTTTGGATGCTTAGTGCCTTTTCTGTTACCTCAGCCAGTGCGAGCAACATTTCTGATTGCTCCTCATTTTCTGTGGGGGGGCAAACGATTAGAAAACATGTGTGATAATTAGTAAAAAAAAAGATGAAACAAAATAAAAGCAAATGAGTGAGCCAACCACAGCACTATTAAAGGACAGAACTTGTTCAAACAGTGACAGATGGATAGACCCATCTGCATATGATGTACCTTGGGGGCAATTATCTTCCACATAGACACCTTTGATAAAAGAAAAACGTGCTTCTTCTGTTGTGCTCGCAACTTCTTGCTTCTCTAAAGTGATCAAATCCTTGAAATCCAAAAGATATTCTCCAGTCCACTCTCTTCCCCTGAAAACATGTTGCTTCTGGCATCAGAACCATAGCAAAATTATGTAAATTGATGCCACCCTTCATATAGATTTGTAATCAGGCACAAACAATACAAGTATCTTGGGTTCTATTAGAGGACAATAATGTAGCATACCTGCCAAAAGCTAGTACAGCTTCAAAAGGTGTAATAACTGGAGCTAAAAAATCCTTGCTATCCAGCAAAGCGGTTTGGGCACAAGAAACATAAATAAAAACTTCGCACTGCTCCAAGGAAAAACAATGTCAGATGGTATAGATAGGTGAACAGAGAAAAACAGTTCAGAGTTAAATTAAAGTAGCACACCTCTGGAAAATTCGCAAGTTTTGCAGAATTAGGCCTGCCCATGACCAATGTATAAGATTTCTTTCCAGCGGCCTTGATCAGTTCTTTCATTTGTTCGATTATATGAAGATAACCAGCTGCATCATCAAGGAGTGCAATGCACCACATCACAAAATTTAAGAGTTTCTAGCAAAATTCCAGGCCAGATAACATGAGAACTAAAATAATAATATTCAAGTAAAGTGGTCGTATTTGGGATTATGGGAATGCACAAAATCAATTGACCAGTAAAGAAACTAGGAATGTCTGGTCTAGGCAAACCATGAAACTAGTTAGGGAGTTCATCTCCCGCTTGATCTGCTTATAGCCAAACTAAACCAGCCTTGTGATGAACCGATCAGGCATGGATCAGATCTTGCATGGTATAGTGCCTTTCTAAGAGGCATGCATGGCTGAAATATAAAGGTAAACCTCATAGCTGACGTCACAATCTAACAGTGCCTCAACATTGGCATAACTACTTTTTATGTTCAAGTTAACAATGTGCATACCAACACCCAGAGTTCCCACCAAAATGCCAATAATGTTTGCATCCTTTGCCTTCTCCACAAGGTAATACCTACAATTAAAAATTATATTTTGTAAGCAGTACCAAATAATGTAAGAAAAAAGTACATGAATGCTGCAAAAACAAAGTACCTTCGCCTAAGAATTTTCATCAGATGAGAGATGTCAGCTGTGAGTTGATTTTCTATTGCGTCATATCTAACTACAAAAGAAACATTAACATTCAAATGCATCACATTCAGAAGACCCCTGCATTAGAGCAATTACCTTAACCAAATGGAAGATTATTTAAACTTACTAAGATGATCAATTACAGAATGGAAAATGTAAGCATGTGCAGTTGCAAATAATGTAAAGAAGAGGACTATAAGATCTGCATCATGCATCGCTAAGCAGAAGTTACAAGATCACTGCCGATCAAGAATCAAATTTTAGATTTCAAACAAGCTGTACTCCAAGTACATCACATTGGTTGCCATATGCAGTATTGAATATCACACTGCTGATTATTCAAGAGAAAAACAACTACAAGCTTAGGAAAACAAGACTTGCACAAATTAAAACAATCCTCCTGCCATACACAAAATGAGGATGAAAACACACCTATTTCACATTTATTGAAGGTAAGGACTATGTTGGCAAATGCTGAGTTATCTTGTCCAATCCAAAATATCAAATAGTCCTCCATTTTCTCATCAACTGAAATATTCCATGTAATGCCACCAAGGCTGTACTTTTGTGTGGAACTGGAACATTTCATGCCATAACGATTGTCCAGGAATGTTGCTACATCGCTGTTTCTTGTGATATCTCCGTTACAAGAGGTGCCACTCAACTGAGGAATTGTGTTTTCTTCTGTAGTACTTGATGGACTCATAACTGAACACAGAATTTCTGCATACTGGACTTCAGGATTGCCAGAATTTGATTTACATGACTCCATGAAAGCTCGTCTAAGATCATCCAATGCATATGCGTACTCTAGTCCATACAAAACCTGTTTGGTAAGCCATAATAGCCAAGATTAGTGAAAATAGAATACGTAGAATGTAAACTATCGGCCCCGTTCGGCTTGCTGAAACTTGGCTGAAACTAGCTGAAAAACACTGTTCTGGCTGAATTGTTGTGAGAGAAAAACACTGTTCCGGCTGAAAAAACAAGCTGAATAGTGCGGATTATAAGGTAAGCTGAATCGTTGATAGCATAACATAGTTAATATTTGTTTATCGGTAAAACATGCCAATTGTACTAGTGAATGCAAGGCAACAGAAACCTGAAGTAAGCAGATCAATGAAAGTCCTAGACATGATATAGAATTGCTGTTTGAACCAGCATTCTACTCCTATTGTAGCATTACTTGTACCATAACAGGAAGAGTGGAAGACCACAGGAAATACAAAAAGATTTTTCCGCTGACCTATTTTTGTGCCTGCACTGGCTATTACTAGATGCGGGCAGGATGCATCTATTTCTGTTCTGGTGGATTCAATTTATGCTTCACAGACTGCAGGAGATGGTTACTATGGCAATTTGTCTGACTATGAGGTTCGTCTTAGGTGAACTGTCCATATAAGTCTGCAATAAGATTTAGTTCTAATTGAATGGTATGATAATGGAACTGTGTTTGCAATACTCGAGGATAATTCCTATGGAGGGAGAAACAAAGGAAGGTTATGGATGGAAACAGAGGGAGGGAGGGAGGGAGGGAGAAGCACAGGGAAGTAGAGGCCCATTAGATGGTAGCTATGATGAACCCATGCCTCTCCCACATCCAATGGTTGGATTTAACTTGCCAAACCAGTGGTCAAGACCAGCTGCACAAGCTATTGATCCACCATACTTCTACTATGAGAATGTTGTTCTTGCTCCAAAAGGTGTCTAGACTACCATATCGAGATTCTTGTATGATATTCAGCCAAAGTTTGTGGACTCGAAGTACTTCTGTGCTGCTGCCAGGAAAAGGGGTTACATCCTTAATCTGTCACTTGAGAACAGGTCACCTCTCCCCCCCCCCCCATACCTCCAAAGACCATATCCGAAGCATTACCTCGTACCAAGAGGTGGTGGCCGTCATGGGACCCAAGACGACAGTTCAATTGCCTCCATACTTGTGTCTAGTGCAAAATTGTTAGAGAGGATTTTGTTGGAGTATGAGAGTATGTGTATTAGGCCCATGAGGCCCATGTATGACCAATATACATTGCTACCCTCCTTCTAGGGTTAGCCTGATGAAATCACAACTCTAGCATGGTATAGAGCTAGGCTTTCCTCCTCCCCTTCCCCACCCAGCCGCCAGGCGCCGCTGGCCGATTTCTTGCCGCCGCCATGGCTGCCGCCCATCCCCTCCTCCCCACCTACTTCCAGGCTTTCCCCTCCCTTCCCTACCCGTCCTGGGCCCAGCGCGCGGCGCTGGCCTCCTTGCCGCGGACGCGGAAGGCCCGGCCGCCGCCGCTGTCGCTGCGCCGCGCGCGGGTGCCGGCGCAGCCGCGGGCGCGGGCGTGGGGGCCCCCGCCCGCGGCGCGGCGGCCCCCCCTGCTGCCGGCGTAGCAGCCCCGCCACTGCGCGCGGGCGCAGGCGCCCTGCCGCCGCTCGCGGCGCAGCCTGGCCTCTTCCCTGCCTTCCGCCGCGGCGGGCTTGGACAGCCTGGCCGCTGCCGCCGCCGCTGCTGCGGCAGGGGCGGCGCGGGCGCAGGCAGCCACGCCCCTGCCGCTGGGGGCGCGGGGGAGAACCTGGAGCCTTTCTTCTTCCCCGCTCCTCCTCCTCTGCCGCCCTCTGCCCCTCTCCAGACGGCAGGGGCCAGCTCCGCTCTCGCCGCTGCTCTCGTGGCTGCACGGGCGGCTGCTGCTGACAGCCAGGCCCGGGTGCGGGCGGCCGCCCTCGCTTTGGAGCGCGAGCGCGACGCGGCTGATGCCCTGGCCCGCCAGATCGCTGAGGCGGAGCAGCTCCTCGTCCTCCCTACATCCTATGACACCGCGGCCACCTCCTCAGGCTCGACGGGTCACCGCGCGTCTCACACCACGGTCATCTGGCACGACCCGGCCGACCCGCACGTCGCTCAGCTCCACTACCAGGCCGGGGGTGTCCAGAACATCCGACTCCTCGTCCCGGTCGTCCTCGAACCTGAGTCGCCCTCTTACGCCCGCTGGAGGGACCTGGTTCTCCTCACCCTCCGCCGCTACGCCCTCGACGACCACGTCCTAGTCGACGCCTCGGTCGCAGTCCAGACCTCATCGTGGCTGCGCCTGGACAGCGTCGTCCTCTCCTGGATCATCGGGACGATCTCCCTGGACCTCCACGACCTCGTCCGCAACTCTGCTGACGCTCGCCGGGCCTGGCTTGCACTCGAGGGCCAGTTTCTGGGCAATGCCGAAGCCCGGGCCCTGCGTCTCGATGCGAGCTTCCGCACCTTCGTCCAGGGTGACCTCTCCGTTGGCGACTTCTGCCGGCGCATGAAGAGCATGGCGGACTCCCTCGGCGACCTTGGCTGGCCCGTGGAGGACCGCATCCTGGTCCTCAATGTCCTCCGCGGGCTCAGTGACCGCTACGCTCACCTCCGGACGTGGATCACCCGGCAGAGGCCCTTTCCCTCCTTCCTGCAGGTCCGTGACGACCTTGTCATGGAGGAGCTCACTCAGGGCGTCCAGCCAGGGTCCACCTCCACGCCAGGGTCCTCGTCTTCCTCGACTGCCCTGGCCGCTACTCCTCCGGCGCGTTCCCTCGCTCCACCGCCGTCGTCGCTTCTTGGTTCTCCTCCTCCCGGGCCGGGCGGGGGTGGGGGGGGCCGTGGCGGCCGCCGTCGCCGTGGAGGGGGACGTGGGGGCCGCGGAAGCCACCACACACCGGTGCAGTCGCCCTCCGGAGCCCCTACGCCCGCGACCCCACGGGGTGCACCCTGGCCCTCCTTCCACAACCCGTGGTCGGGGCGCATCTACATGTGGCCCTTCCCGGCTCCAGGCGGAGAGCCTCGCCCACCTGCAGCCTTGCTCACTGGAGCTCCTCCAGGGTTTCACTCCCCGTCTGCGTGGGCTCCACTTCCCGGCGCATCTTCGTGGGTGCCACCTCCCGACATCTTGCCCGGGCCTGTCGGTTGGAACCCGGCGGCCTTGGCCAGATCCTTCAGCACCATGGCCCTGACACCGCCTGCTGGTACCGACTGGATTGCCGATTCGGGTGCCACTTACCACACTACTCCAGACCCTGGTATACTCTCTTCTTTTCACCCTCCTTCTTCCTCTCATCCTTCGTCCATCATGGTCGCGAATGGTTCGTGTATTCCAGTTACGTCCGTGGGTGCCGCCGGCACTCATGGTTCCTTTCGTCTTCCTGACATTCTTGTTGCACCCTCTATGGTTCACAACCTTCTTTCTATTCGTCGTTTTACAGCTGACAATTCTTGTTCTGTTGAATTTGACTCTTCCGATCTTACTGTGAAGGATTTGGCTTCCCGGCGTCCTCTTCTCCGATGTGACAGCACGGGACCCCTTTACACCCTTCGGTTTCCGGCGTCTGCTTCCTCTTCGTCGCCGTCTACTTTGTCAGCTGCCTTCGCCGCCACTCCTTCTTCCACCACTTGGCACCGTCGGCTTGGCCATCCTGGACGTGATGCTCTGACGCAGCTTAGTCGCAGTTCCGACATTGGTTGTACTCGGGCTCACGATGAGCACTTGTGTCATGCGTGCCAGCTGGGCCGTCATGTTCGTCTCCCTTTTTGTTCTTCTTCTTCACATGCTACGCATGTGTTTGATCTTGTACACTGCGACCTATGGACATCTCCTGTCATCAGCATTTCTGGGTATAAATACTATCTTGTGGTGGTTGACGATTTCTCGCATTATTCGTGGACTTTCCCTTTGCGTGCGAAGTCGGATACTTTCACCACCCTTCTCCACTTTTTCGCCTGGGTGTCTACTCAGTTCGACCTCACCATCAAGGCCGTCCAGTGTGACAATGGCCGTGAGTTCGATAACGGCACCTCCCGTGCCTTCTTCCTCTCTCACGGTGTCCAGCTGCGCATGTCTTGCCCGTATACCTCCTCCCAGAACGGCAAGGCCGAGCGCATGATTCACACCACGAACGACACCATGCGCACCCTTCTGCTCCAGGCGTCGCTTCCTGCTCGCTTCTGGGCAGAGAGTCTGCACACCTCCACCTATCTCCTTAACCGCCTCCCTTCCGCTGCCTGCCCGGCTCCCACACCGCACCACGCTCTCTTCGGTACCCCTCCTCGGTATGACCACCTTCGTGTCTTCGGGTGTGCGTGTTACCCTAACACCACTGCCACCGCTCCCCACAAGCTGGCTCCCCGTTCCGCTCTGTGTGTCTTCCTTGGGTACTCCCCAGATCACAAGGGGTACCGGTGCTTTGACCTCACCTCCCGTCGGGTCATCATCTCTCGCCATGTGGTGTTTGATGAGTCTGTCTTTCCCTTCTCCACCACCACCACCCCATCTCCCACCCCCGATCCGGACCCCTTCTCTTTGTTTCCCACTGACACGGTGGTCCAGCCACTTTTACCGCTGTCTCCTGCAGGTACTGCTTCCCCGTGCCCCTCGCCGGGCCCGTGCCCCCGCTCGCCACCCACCAGTGACGCCCCTGGCCCTGCGCCCTGCCCGGGTCCGGAGGCGTCACCCTCCGGAGCTGCTCCTGCCCCTACGTCCGCAGCGGGTACGGAGACGCCGCCTGTCGCACCTCCTGCGCGTTTCGCCCAGCCGGTGCACGTCTACCGGCGCCGTGTGCCGGCGGCACCGCTGCCTCCGGCATCACCGGGGTCCCCTTCTCCGCCGGCGACCCCTACACCGCCGCCGCCGCCTCAGGCTGCCCGTGTCGTGTCACCGGTGTACCACCCGCAACTCCTTCACCGACACCCGCGACATGTTCACCCTATGGTGACGCGACACGCGGCTGGAACCCTGCGGCCCCGGGCTCTCGCGACGATGCCCGACGACTCGCAGATCTCTCCTGTACCCTCTTCCGTTCGCGACGCCTTGTCGGACCCTCATTGGCGCCGCGCGATGGAAGAGGAGTACGCGGCTCTCCTCGCCAACCAGACATGGGATCTGGTGCCCCGTCCACCCGGATCCAACGTTGTCACCGGGAAGTGGATCTGGACACACAAGCGGCGGGCTGATGGTTCCCTTGAGAGGTACAAGGCTCGCTGGGTTCTCCGGGGTTTCACTCAGCGCCCTGGAGTCGATTATGATGAGACTTTCAGCCCCGTGGTGAAGCCGGCCACCGTACGCACAGTGCTCTCACTGGCTCTCAGTCGCTCTTGGCCCGTGCATCAGCTGGACGTCAAAAATGCCTTTCTCCACGGGACTCTCACCGAGACGGTCTACTGCAGCCAGCCAGCGGGGTTTGTTGACTCTTCTCGTCCGGACATGGTCTGCCGGCTCAACAAGTCTCTCTACGGGCTCAAGCAGGCCCCCCGGGCGTGGTATTCTCGGTTTGCTGCTTTCTTGCTGACACTGGGGTTTGTGGAGGCCAAGTCAGATACGTCCCTGTTTATCTATCACCATGGAGCTGAGACTGCCTATCTGCTGCTCTACGTTGATGATATTGTCCTCACAGCCTCCAGTCCGTCCTTACTCAGCCGTGTCATCGCCTCTCTTCACCAGGAGTTTGCTATGAAGGATCTTGGTGTGCTCCACCACTTCCTCGGGGTCACTGTTGAGCCTCGCCCCACCGGCCTTCTCCTTCACCAGCGGCAGTACACTCTTGATATCCTGGAGCGTGCTGGGATGACTAACTGCAAGCCCTGCTCTACTCCAGTTGACACACAGGGCAAGCTGTCAGACGCCGTGGGAACCGCCGTGGCAGACCCCACTGCTTACCGGAGTCTTGCAGGTGCCCTTCAGTACCTTACCTTCACCAGGCCAGACATCACCTATGCCGTACAGCAGATATGCCTTCACATGCATGATCCCCGAGAGCCTCACCTCACTGCGCTCAAGCGCCTCCTCCGCTACCTCCGCGGCACTGTCGACCACGGCTTACTCCTTCAGCGGTCTTCCTCCACCGAGCTCGTTGTCTACACTGACGCCGACTGGGCCGGGTGTCCGGACACTCGGCGCTCTACCTCAGGCTACGCTGTCTTTCTGGGCGGCAACCTGGTGTCCTGGTCGTCCAAGCGCCAGCCGGTGGTCTCCCGATCCAGTGCCGAGGCGGAATACCGAGCTGTCGCTAACGGCGTGGCTGAGGCCTCCTGGCTCCGACAGCTCCTTGCCGAGCTCCACAGCCCTCTCTCCCGGAGCACGCTGGTCTACTGCGACAACGTCAGTGCGGTGTACCTCTCCACCAACCCTGTGCAGCACCAACGGACCAAGCATGTGGAGATCGACCTACACTTTGTCCGTGATCGGGTTGCTATCGGCGATGTTCGGGTCCTCCACGTCCCGACCACCTCCCAGTTTGCCGACATCTTCACCAAGGGCCTCCCGTCATCGACCTTCACCGAGTTTCGCTCCAGCCTCAACATCATTGGTGGCTAGTTGCGTCTGTGGGGGGGGATCGTGTGATCGTGTGTGCTTCTTTTCATGACCAGTCTGTAACTCCGCTGCGCCGGTAGTTCAGACTGCGGGGGGGTGTTGGAGTATGAGAGTATGTGTATTAGGCCCATGAGGCCCATGTATGACCAATATACATTGCTACCCTCCTTCTAGGGTTAGCCTGATGAAATCACAACTCTAGCAGATTTGTGTAGCCCTTACAAACAGTTTAGATCCACCTCCTCCAAGAGTTCAGAAGTTTGCCTAGGAGGAGTCTAGGAAATGGAATCTCGCTTGGGTTGGCTTAAACAAGGTTGCTCCTCTAGAGCCTAATGAGATGGAATTTCTACTCGGCTATCCGAAGGATAACACCAGAGGTATCAGGAGGACAGAGAGGTATCGATCGCTAGGAAATTCGTTTCAAGTTGATATTGTTGCTTACCATCTCTCAGTCCTCAAGGATATGTTCCCACAAGGCATGAATGTACTGTCTTTATTCTCTGGTATTGGAGGAGCAGAGGTGATACCAGGGGAGTGTGTTGTTTCTCAACATATGCTTTTGGTGGCAGACTTTCGTTTTCAGGTGCGTGCCCGTAGGGATAAACAAGCTAAGATTGAAAGAACAAAATGGTGGAAACTGAAAGGGGAGACGTCAGAGGTATTCAGGGAAAGGGTTATCAAAGAGGGCTCTTGGAAGAAAGAAGAAGACATAAACAACATGTGGGAGAAGATGGCAACCAACATTCGGAAGGTGGCCTCAGAGGTGTGTGGAGTAACCAAAGGAAGCGGAGGCAAGGCTAAAGATACTTGGTGGTGGAACGAGGAAGTCCAAAGGGCTATTAAGGAGAAGAAAGAGTGTTATAGACGCTTGTACCATGACAGGAGTGTGGACAACATAGAGAAGTACAAGGTGGCAAAGAAGACTGCAAAGCGAGCTGTAAGTGTGGCAAAGGGTAGAGCGTACAAGGATCTTTACCAACGTTTGAGTACGAAGGAAGGAGAGAAGGACATTTATAGGATGGCTAGAGTTCGTGAGAGAAAGACAAGGGACTTCAACCAAGTTAAGTGCATTAAGGATGAAAGGGAGCATCTCTTGGTAAAGGAGGATGAGATCCGACATCGATGGCAAGAGTATTTTGACAAATTGTTCAATGGTGAGAATACAGACACAACCTTTCAGTTGGATGACTCTTTTGATGACACCAATAGGCATTTTGTGCGGAGAATCCAAGAATCTGAGGTCAGAGAGACGTTGAAAAGGATGAAAGGAGGTAAGGCGATGGGACCGGATGGTATCCCAATCGAGGTGTGGAGATGTCTCGGGGACATAGCTATAGTATGGCTAACCAAGCTGTTCAACCATATTTTTCGATCGAGCAAGATGTCTGATGAGTGGAGGAGAAGTATATTGGTACCGATCTATAAGAATAAAGGGGATATTCAAAGTTGTACTAATTACCGAAGAATTAAGTTGATGAGTCATACTATGAAGCTATGGGAGAGAGTTATCGAGCATCGCTTGAGAATAATAACACGGGTCTCTATGAACCAATTTGGTTTCATTCCCGAAAGGTCAACCATGGAAGCCATTTTCTTAATAAGACAAGTTATGGAGCGGTATAGGGAGAAGAAGAAGGACCTACACATGATTTTTATTGACTTGGAGAAGGCTTATGATAAAATACCAAGGAATGTTATGTGGTGGGCTTTAGACAAATATAAAGTCCCAACGAAGTACGTCGGGCTTATTAAGGACATGTACAACAATGTTGTGACTAGAGTTCGAATAAGTGATGGAGACACGGATGACTTCCCGATTAGGATAGGACTACATCAAGGGTCAGCTTTGAGCCCTTATTTGTTTGCCTTAGTAATGGATGAGGTCACAAGGGACATACAAGGGGACATCCTTTGGTGTATGTTTTTCGCGGACGATGTAGTGCTAGTTGATGAAAGCCGAATAGGAGTGAATCAGAAACTGGAGTTATGGCGGGAGACTTTGGAGTCCAAAGGTTTTAGACTCAGTAGAACTAAAACTGAGTATATGAGATGTGACTTCGGCACTACTATTCGGGAGGAGGAAGATATTAGTTTAGAAGGTTAAGTAGTGCCTAGGAAGGATACCTTTCGATATTTAGGATCAATGCTACAGAGAGACGGGGATATTGATGAAGATATTAACCATAGAATCAAAGCAGGGTGGATGAAGTGGCGGCAAGCATCTGGTGTCCTATGTGACAAAAGGGTACCACAGAAGCTAAAAGGCAAGCTTTATAAGACGGCGATTAGACCTGCTATGTTGTATGGTGCAGAATGTTGGCCTACGAAAAGACGACATGTTCAACAGATAAGTGTAGCGGAAATGCGTATGTTGCGTTGGATTTGCGGTCATACAAGAAGGGATTGAGTTCGAAACGATGATATACGTGATAGATTAGGGGTAGCACCAATTGAAGAGAAGCTTGTCCAACACCGGTTGAGATGGTTTGGACATGTCCAACGGAGACCTCCAGAGGCACCGGTGCGTAGTGGAATCCTAGGCCAGGATAGTAACGTGAAGAGAGGCAGAGGAAGACCGAAGTTGACTTGGGTAGAGGCAATAAAAGGAGACTTGAAAGGATGGAATATACCCAAAGACTTAGCCTTAGATAGGAGTGCTTGGAAGACAGCTATTCACGTGCCTGAACCTTGATTGCTTCTGCTGGGTTTCAACTCTAGCCTACCCCAACTTGTTTGGGACTTAAAGGCTTTGTTGTTGTTGTTGTTGTTGTTGATTGGAGGAGCAGAGGTGGCTCTACACAGACTTGGTATATGCATGAACACAGCTCTAGAGCCTGATGAGATGGAGTTTCTACTCGGCTTTCTGAAGGATCACACCAGAGGTATCAACACGACAGAGACGTATCGATCTCTAGGAAATTCATTTCAAGTTGATACTGTTGCTTACCATCTCTCATTCCTCAAGGATATGTTCCCACAAGGCATAAATGTGCTGTCTTCATTCTCTGGTATTGGAGTTATTGCAGTAGAGAAATCTGAGGTCAATAGGACGATTCTGAGGAGTTGGTGGGGTCAGACACAGATAGCCACTTTGATTGAGATTACTGATGTGCAGGCATATTAGAAGGATTGGCGGCTTTGATCTTGTGATTGGTGGAAGTTCATGTAACAATCTTGATGGGAGCAACCGCCACCACAGAGGTGGTTTGGAGGGCGAACATTCTGCATTATTCTACCATTATTTTAGGATCTTAGACTCCGTCAAGTCCATCATGGAGTGTTTGTAGTTTTTAGAATCTTTATTGTATTGGTTCTAGAATTGTAGCATCTTTCTTTGTGACGAAACTTGTGAATGATTTGAAGGTTGACTACCGTAATTCTCATGTCACTCTAATTTAGGCTACTTTTAATTTAATCTCCTTTGGGATTAAAAAAAAAACTATAAGAATGATGACCTAAATAAAAACACAGCTTCTGCCCAAAGAAACTTTCTCACTATTAATCTAGCCAAGAAAATTACTTACTTGGGTAGAAAACGCAATCATTTATCAGCATGTTGATCTTATAGTGTGGTTTAGCAAAGTTGTCAAGAATTCAGATATGGTGCTATAGGTCATACAAAGATTGAAGCTCATCACATGGACTAAACATAAAACTTTTAAGCGGAGGAAATAGTTTGGGGCATACCAGAATGCGCTTATTGCTTTTTCTTGAGCACTCAAGCAATGTGCTGGCACATGCGGGGATATCCAACTGTGCCTTCCCAAATACAAAGAAAGCTGGCAAATTTGATGTTCTGCATTTCAAGTTGCCAGTGCAAAGGTAGTGTTAGCATAGCACAAACTAATGACAACACAGAATGCATTGTTCCCAACAAGTCGAAAAAATGGTATCAAACTGCATCTAATCTAACCATTTAAAAGTTTGTCCTAATCTTTGTTTAGGAAAAAAATCAAACTTTTGAGAGGAACAGGGTGGGTTTGCTCACGGGCTCATGCAGGCGTGGCCGTAGTGGACAACGCACTGCGCATCGATGTGGGACGCGCCCACCTCGTCGACGCAGCAGGAGTTGTACGCCGTGTCGGCCAACACGAACACCCTGACCCCACCACCGGAGGCAAGCTCCCGCCGCAGCGCCCTCGCCACCGCCGCGGCGTCCTTGAGCATCTCGTCGGGGAACTACAGCACCATGAGAACGATCCGAAGAATCAGAGGAGCGCCAA